>NC_085843.1:165464940-165764940 GCF_035594765.1 Anolis carolinensis | reverse complement strand
TGAGAGAATGGAAACTGAAGAGGGCTCATGGATCAGGTACAGCTGTGTATACAAGGTGGTGTTTCAGCAGGTGTAGCTTTTCAATTGTGAAACAAACCAAATCTGCTGAAATTCCCTCCTCTTCACAACCCATGAAGGAGTGCAGGCCCACTCCGGTTTTCTCACTAAATATGAAGGATTTCTTCAACAACATCCAGTGGGCCCCAGGTTGAAGAAGACATCTTTAAAACCTTTCCACTCACAGGCCGTCCAAGGTACCAATTATTGAAGAGTCACAGGCTACATCCAGCATCATTTTAGTATCTGAAATACTTGTGTCCAAAAGTGGTTTGGATTTTTTAAAAGATTTTGGAATATCTATGTTTGCATATATGCACATAATGGAATATTTTGGAGATGGGATCCAAGTCTAAACATGAAGTTCATTTAGGACCGGGCTGTGGCGCAGGCTGGAAAGCAAGCCATCTGCGACAAATCAACAAATCACTCTGACCAAGAGGTCATGAGTTCGAGGCCAGCCCGGTGCCTGCATCTTGTCTCTGTCTCTGTTCTCTGTCATGGCATTGAATGTTTGTCTTTATGTGTGCAATGTGATCCGCCCTGAGTCCCCTTCGGGGTGAGAAGGGCGGAATATAAATACTGTACATAAATAAATAAATACATTTATGTTTCATATACACTTTATACACGTAGCATGAAGGTTATACAAAATTTTAAATAATTTTGTGCACAAAGCAAAGTTTGTGAACCAACAGAAAGTAACGGTGTCATTCTTTCAACCACTCAGGTGGACAATTTCGGATTTGGGAATTCCAGATGAAAGATACTCAATTTGTATAAGGGACAAATCAAACCTTTTCAGCCTCAGAATTATTATTATTATTATTATTGACACGACGACATAGTATGACACAGCAAACAAAATACATATGCTGGATTTCGTGTCACAAAACCATCATCCGAAAATTCATCACACAGTCCTAAACACTTGGGAAGTGTTCGACTTGTGGTTTTGTGACATTATTATTATTATTATTATTATTATTATTATTATTATTATTATTATTATTATTATTATTATTATTATTATATTGTATGACACAGCAAACAAGATAGACATGCTGGATTTCGTATCACAAAATCACAAGTCGAACACTTCCCAAGTGTCTAGGACTGTGTGATGTATTTTCAGATGATGCGTGCAGATCCCAGTAGGGTGGCCTTTTGCAGTTGGCAGATCATAATTTTGTCAATGTCTATTGTTTCCAAATGCCGGCTGAGATCTTTTGGCACGGCACCCAGTGTGCCCATCACCACTGGGACCGCCTGCACTGGTTTCTGCCAGAGTCTTTGAAGTTCAGTCTTGAGGTCCTGATAGTGGCTGAGTTTTTCCTGTTGTTGTTGTTGTTGTTGTTGTTATTATTATTATTATTATGTTTTTATACCTTGCTTTTCTCTCCACAAGGAGCCTCAACGTGGCTTACATTAAAAGCATTTCAGTACAATTTATAATCTACAAATATATAAATATTGAAACATAATTAAATATCATGGATATTTTTTAAAATTAGTTAAAATCAGTGCATACATATTCAAACTAAAAACCACAGCCACCCCTGACTAAATCTTAATAACGCCTTCTTTTAAAGCCTGTCTGAATAAATGCCACCTCTGACCAAATCTTGACTAGAAAACCTTGTGATTGGTTTGTCTTATAGATCAGAAAGGAACAGCAATAACAGCACACATCCAGACATCTGCAGTTTCTTGTTTCTGTGTAATAGAATAACAAACTGTTCCCCATTCACAGGTTTAACCTCTAAAGCATCTGCAGCTGGCACCTGATAAGATTCTATATGTTTTAAATATAGCTATGTATTATCTGTATGCAGCTCTTGTTGGCTGCCCAGAGTCCCTTCAGGGAGATGGTGGTGGGGTAGAAATAAAATTATTATTGTTGTTGATGATGATGATGACACAAAGAAAAAGTATGACACAGCAAACGAGATGTATATGCTGAATTTCATATCAAAAAATCACAAATCAAACACTTCCCAAGTGTTTAGGACAGTGTGATGTATTTTCGGATGATGTGTTCAGATCGGTCTTTATTATTATTATTATTATTATTATTAAAGTATAGTAGAGTCTCACTTATCCAACACTCGTTTATCCAACATTCTGGATGTTTTCAATACATCGTGATATTTTGGTGCTAAATTCGTAAATACAGTAATTACTCCATAGCATTACTGCGTATTGAACTACTTTTTCTGCCCAATTTGTTGTATAATATGATGTTTTGGTGCTTAATTTGTAAAATCATAACCTAATTTGATGTTTAATAGGCTTTTCCTTAATCTCTCATTATCCAACATATTCGCTTATCCAACGTTCTGCCAGCCCGTTTACGTTGGATAAGTGAGACTCTACAGTATATCTATCCATAAAGCTTTAATAAAGGCCATGCTCTAATTCTGCTCAAAGGACAAAATGTACAAGTTGATTTTTCTCAGGAAGAAAAAAAAAAAACCAGGGTGATCAGGGCATGTTGGAAATAATGGAAATGGTTTCAGTTTATTTCCATAGGTTTTGAAACCAAATCCCAAGGTGAGTGGAGGTTGTTTTTTAAGTATGGCGAAAGGCGTTGTGATTAAATTACAGACCTGTATTTAAGAAGTATGCTCTGCAGAAGAATTTATTTGTACTTCCTTGTTGCCTGTAGGTGATTATGCAATGTTGATAGCCCATTTAATACCTGCGTTATCAAATAATCCCTATTAAGCAGCCACTCTTCTATCTCCAGCGTGTTTAGTCTTGTGCATTACAATGAGTGCAAGTGATCTGTCACCTGTTTTTTACTCATAATGAAGTGTAAATTCCTTTAACATAGTAGCAAAATTGAGTTCTGCTTGAGAAATATATTCAAATGCTTTCTTTTGAGCATTTCGGTTGAAAACGCCTTGCTGCCCTTGATAGGCTTTTCCACCTCTGTGCAAAACCAAATTAGCCTTGCTGTCTCTTTATGTTCCTTTTAATGATCCAAATGTTTCGTTTTAGGGTTTTTTAATTGCCTGACATTCAAATTCAAATTGTCACCTTTAGGTTTTGAGATGAAATGTGGGAGGTTCTATGCCTCTGACGCTACTGTCCTGTTTTCAGTCAATGCGACTGCAAGACTGTCCAAACAAAAATCCACAAAAGTAACTCAGTGGTGCCGTTTCATCTGTGTTGCTTGCTTTTGATAGCATTCAGATTTGGCAACTGCACTAACATACATCCACTCCTCTACCCAGTACAGTAGAGTCTCACTTATCCAACATAAACGGGCCGGCAGAATGTTGGATAAGCGAATATGTTGAATAATAAGGAGACATTAAGGAAAAGCCTATTAAACATCAAATTAGGTTATGGTTTTACAAATTAAGCACCAAAACATCATGTTATACAACAAATTTGATAGAAAAAGTAGTTTAATATGCAGTAATGTTATGTTGTAATTACTGTATTTATGAATTTAGCACCAAAATATCATGTTATATTGAAAACATTGATTACAAAAATGCGTTGGATAATCCAGAACCTTGGATAAGTGAGACTCTACTGTATGTATTCTGTGCAAAAATGTATGTGTTTGTGTGAATAGAGTATAATTTTTGGCACAGGGACATATTTCTCATAAAATACAATGTTTCCGGGCAAATAAAACTTTTGCAAAACAAGTCCCCCCCAAAAATGTAAAATAATAATAACAATAGAAAACACACCCAAGATCTGGAAACATGTTGAGATCTATTTTGATAATGAGAAAATCTATGCATATTCTTTCTACCTCTGGTGTGTGCAAGAAAAGAAGTGTTCTCCTCTGAACTGAATTGACACATATATTATTTATTTACTTACCCCACTTTTACCCCCCTTTCTCTACCCCACAAGGAACTCAAGGCAGCTTAGATATGGCAGCTATTTGATGCCTTAAAACATATACAAACAATTGACTTAAAATTGAATTAAAATTAGTATGTATTAAACATTTAAAAACATTACCTTCAATATTAAAATCACGTCATCCAAACATCATAGTCCAAGAAAGCAGACTTTCCAGAAATTTTATTTGTGTTTCTGCATATATGTGTTTCTCCTGCCAACCTAGCAGTTCGAAAACATGCAAATGTGAGTAGATCAATAGGTACCGCTCCGGCGGGAAGGTAACGGCGCTCCATGCAGTCATGCCGGCCACATGACCTGGAGATGACTATGGACAACGCTGGCTCTTTGGCTTAGAAATGGAGATGAGACCAACCCCCAGAGTCGGTCATGACTGGACTTAACGTCAGGGGAAACCTTTACCTTTTATATATAGTTGGCCCTCCCTATCTATCCACGGATTCAAGCATCTATGGCTTGAAAATATCTATGCCCCTCAAAAACAAAATTCCAAAAGTAAACGTTGACTTTGCCATTTTATATAAGGGTCACCATTTTCATGTATATAATGGGACTTAGGAACCCATGAATTTCATATCGGGTGGGATAGGTGGACCTGGAACCAAACCTTAGTAAACACCAAGGATCTGTACTTTGGGTTGTGTTTGAAAATCATTGCATTGAGATAAAACAGTGTTCCCAGGCCCTGTTATGAGCACCGTTTCTCAACCTGATGCCTTCCAGATGTTTTCACCATCGAATTGTTGCCAGTTGTGTACGCCGCCCTGAGTCCCTTCGGGTGAGAAGGGCGGGATATAAATGTTGGAAATAAAATAAATAAATAAACAAACTCGCAGTAGAAATGATGTAAATAAAGGTAAAGGTTTCCCCTGACGTTAAGTCCAGTCATGTCTGACTCTGAGGGTTGGTGCTCATCTCCATTTCTAAGCCGAAGAGCTGGTGTTGTCTGTAGACACCTCCAAGGTCATGTGGCCAGCATGACTGCATGGAGCGCCGTTTCCTTCCTGCCGGAGCGGTACCTATTGATCTACTCACATTTGCATGTTTTCAAACTGCTAGGTTGGCAGGAGCTGGAGTTAACAGCAGGCGCTCAAGCCGCTCCTGGGATTTGAACCTGGGACCTTTCGGTCTGCAAGTTCAGCAGCTCAGTACTTTAACGCACTTGCCACCGGGGCTCCAATGTAAATAAAATAAATAATAAATAAATATTCCAGACCACAAGTCATGTAGGCTGGGCTGAGAATAGAATCCCAAAACATTTGGAGGGCACAAAGCTGACTAAAGTTGGAATTCGCAGTATAAAATGAGTCCTTTAGAGCAGCGTTTCTCAACCTGGGGGTCGGGACCCCTGGGGGAGTCTCGAGGGGGGTGTCAGAGGGGTCACCAAAGACCATCAGAAAACATGTATTTCTGATGGTCTTAGGAACCCCTTTGGTAGAGAAGGCTGAAGATCTTTCTGCCTGTCCTTCTTTTCCTTTTTGGAAACAGACATTGTTAATGGAGTTCAGAATGCTCTTTGATTGTATGTGAACTATAAATCCCAGCAACTACAACTCCAAAATGACAAAAATCAATCCCCGCCAACCCCACCAGTATTCAAATTTGGGCTTATCAGGTATTTGTGCCAAATTTGGTCCAATGAATGAAAATACATCCTGCATATCAGATGTTTACAGTATCATTCATAAGGGTAGCACAATGACAGTTATGAAGTAGCAATGGAAATAGTGTTATGTTTGTGGGTCACCACAACATGAGGAACCATATCAAGGGGTCGTGGCATTAGGAAGGTTGAGAACCACTGCTTTAGAGTTCGCAACCAGAGTGCTCTAGTGCCTTGCCAAATTACAAACCCCAGTAATCTATGGCAGCTAAAGTGGAATAATAGTTCGTAGTGTGAATGGGTCCCAAGTCAACTGATTTATAGACATGGGATGTTTGAAATGCTCAACAGTTTCTGAGTATATATAGTGCCAAGGGTTATAATGGAGCAAATTATTATATAAAGTAGTTTGCATAACAGTTGTGGATGACTGTTGTCCCTCCACTGCTCACTCGGGAGCTTTTACAGCCAGTAACTCAACCTATTTTCAGACCTTTATCAGGAGCCATGAGGGTTCGAAGCTTACTTTTGTAAAGAAGAAAGAAAGAAAGAAAGCTGAGATTCTCAGCATGTCAAATGGCAGCCAAAATAACCAAGTTGTTAGCTTAAACAGCAACCTTATAAGACACTGGGAATTGCACACAACCATGATTGTAGTTCAGCCATTTCACAGCATTTTTGGAACAATGAAAGCGCTTGAAACGCTATAATACCAGAGGGAAACTGTAGTTCTCATAACTACAGATAATTAGCAAATTTTTTAGCACTGTAATCTTCAGGCTAAATAGGCAATTAGACAAAATAATTATTTGCCTACATACAAGATGGCTGTTAGGACTTTAGTACCTGGAATGTTTCAGCTGTTGCCAATCTGAAATGTTATTGTCTTTGTATTATCGCAAGGTGGCTAATTTTTTAAAAAGAATTTAATTACTTCCCACAATTCTAGAAATTGATTAAAGCTCACAGACCCTTAGAAACCCACAGTTCTCATTTGACGCTGATGGCGCTGAGCAGAACTAATACAGTAGAGTCTCACTTATCCAACATAAACGGGCCGGCAAAACGTTGGATAAGCGAATATGTTGGATAATAAGGAGAGATTAAGGAGAAGCCTATTAAACATCAAATTAGGTTATGATTTCACAAATTAAGCACCGAAACATCATGTTATACAACAAATTTGACAGAAAAAGTAGTTCAATATGCAGTAATGCTATTTCTGTCATATTTGTTGTTAAACATGATGTTTCGGTGCTTAATTTGTAAAATCATAACCTAATTTGATGTGTAATAGGCTTTTCCTTAATCTCTCCTTATTATCCAACATATTCGCTTATCCAACGTATTGCCAGCCCGTTTATGTTGGATAAGTGAGACTCTACTGTAGTTAACACACATTGTGGGAGTGAACCCTGCTCTCATCTGACATCTGGAGATGGCACTTGATTACTGAGTTGTGCATTTTCCAGTCAGTATGGCCATGTTCCAGAAGCATTCTCTCCTGATGTTTCACCCACAGTTATGGCAGGCATCCTCAGAGGTTGTGAGGTATATTGGAAAACTAAGCAAGGGAGGTTTCTATATCTGTGTAAGGTCCAGGGTGGGGGAAAGGACTATTGTCTGTTGGAGGCCAGTGTGAATGTTGTAATTAATCACCTTGATTAGCATTAATGACCTTGCAAGCTTCATTCCTGCCTGGGGGAATCCTTTGTTTGGAGGTGTTAGCTGCCCCTGATTGATTCATGTCTGTAATTCCTGTTTTCAGAGTGTTGTGCTTTATTTACTATTCTGATTTTAGAGATTTTTTTAATACTGGTAGCTAGATTTTGTTCATTTTCATGGTTTCCTCCTTTCTGTTGAAATTGTCCACATGTTTGTGGATTTCAATGGCTTATCTGTGTAGTTTGACGTGGTAATTGTTAGAGTGGTCCAGCTTTTCTGTGTTCTCAAATAATATACTGTGTCCAGGTTGACTCATCAAGTGCTCTGCTATAGCTGACTCTTGCAGACTAACTCCTCATTTGAAAGTGTTATTCCTGTTTACCTATGTTGTACTTATATTGAACATACAGTAGAGTCTCGCTTATCCAACATAAACGGGCCAGCAGAATGTTGGATAAACGAAAATGTTGGATAATAAGGAGGGATTAAGGAAAAGCCTATTAAACATTAAATTAGGTTATGATTTTACAAATTAAGCACCAAAACATTAGGTTATGATTTTACAAATTAAGCACCAAAACATCATGTTTTATAACAAATTGACAGAAAAAGCAGTTCAATACATGGTAACGTTATGTAGTGATTACTGTATTTATGAATTTAGCACCAAAACATCTCAATGTATTGAAAAAATTGACTACCAAAACATTGACTACTAAAAGGCAGACTGTGTTGGATAATACAGAATGTTGGATGAGCGAAGGTTGGATAAGCGAGACTCTACTGTATGTACATATCAACTCAGAAAATCCTCTTCTGAGTTCAGTAAGGCTGATTATTAGCAACATGTCTTTGGGATCGCAGCCTTAGAAACAAAATACCATTGGATCACATTCTTCCTTCACAGTGGAGTCATGGCTTTGGCCCAACGTCTGCCACATTTAATCTTCGTAACAGTCCTTTTAGGTGGGAAGGGACTAAGGAAAGATTTGAACCCTGGTCTCCCAAATCAAGAAAGCACACCTGTTTACGTACCTAATTTCTAATAAAAATGCAGACTTATTTTGAATGTTGTCCAACTGTATACACTTTGATCTTGGGTTTAAAAGTGAAAAAGATGAGAAAGAAAAACCTGTATTTCAATGCAATCTTTTTCAAAACTCTGAATTTCAACACCACCGTGTTTAAAAGTGTAAGCATAACTCAGCCTTGTGACATTTATTGTCCATCTCATTCTTTCAAAAAAACATGTTCCAGGTTCTAAAATTAACTTGGCAAATAAAAATGCAGCACCATACATCTAGCAAAGTCAACCTTCACTTATTGATTGATGAGCCCATTTGACAAGTCGTTTTTCTACAGACCTCATTGATGCACTCTGTTGCAACAGGGATTTCTAGATTCAGACAGATTAGCACAGAGACAAATGTTGCAATCTTTTTTTGCTTGAGCAAAACCTTCTGAAGTTAGATATCGGAGTTTCAGAAAACAGGGATTGAGAATGGCAAGCCTACGTCTGTTATAATTTGCAAGGTGTTCTGTCCCTTTTGAAGTTCTCATTTACAGGACTGGTTTTGGAAAACCATGCCTTGTAATTTGAACCGAGCTTTCCCCAGCCCACAGTATTTACTTAAAAAATGAGAAATCCCAAGTCTGCCAGGTCTCAGGGCATTTGCATGGGCACAAGACTTGAATAGCACTTTATAGTTGGCCATTCCAGTGGTGAACTCTGGATCACTATAACTGGCCCGTAAATTGAGTATTGTTATAAGTTTTATTTTTCATTGTTGGATTGTATGTTGTGTATTTATGTTTATTACTTGTATTATTTTTAAATTGTTGTATGGGTCTGTTTTTATGATGTGTATTGCATTGTATTGTATTGTATTTTTTTTATCGTGTTGGAAACCGCCCTGAGTCCCCTGAGGAGATAGGGTGGTATATAAATTAAGTTTTATTATTTTATTATGTCACAGCAAACAAGATAGTTATGCTGGATTTTGTATCACAAAATCACAAGTCGAACACTTCCCAAGCGTTTAGGACTGTGTGATGTATTTTCGGATGATGTGCGCAGATCCCAGTAGGATGGTCTTTTGCAGTTGATTGTAATTTTGTCAATGTTTATTGTTTCCAAATGCGGGCTGAGATCTTTTAGCATGGCACCCAATGTGCCGATCACCACCGGGACCACCTGTGCTGGCTTCTGCCAGAGCCTTTGCAGTTCAATCTTGAGGTCCTGATGGCGGCTGAGTTTTTCCTGTTGTTTTTCATCCATTCGACTGTCACCTGGTATGGCGACATCAATAATCCAAACCTTTTTCTTTTCCACAACTGTGATGTCTGGTGTGTTGTTTTCCAGAATGTCAGTCTGGATTTGAAAGTCCCACAGTATCTTTGCATGTTCATTTTCCATTACCTTTGCAGGTTTGTGATCCTACCAGTTCTTTACTGTTGGGAGGTGGTACTTGAGATATAAGTTCCAATGAATCATTTGGGCCATATAGTTGTGCCTCTGTTTGTAGTCTGTCTGTGCAATTTTCTTACAGCACCTGAGGATATGATCAATGGTTTTGTCGGTTTCCTTGCACATTCTGCATTTTGGGTCATCAGCTGATTTTTCGATCTTGGCCTTAATTGCATTTATTCTGATGGCTTGCTCCTGGGCTGCAAGGATCAAGCCTTCTGTCTCCTCCTTCAGTGTCCCATTTGTGAGCCATAGCCATGAATTATTGCGAACTGTTGTGTTTCGGTGGGTCTCCAGATCGGATGGGTCTCCACATGGGGAGACAAAACCCAAGGAGTGGCTTGGGGCCGAAAGAGGAAGAAACTAGGAGTGTGCAAAATGGCAGATATCCATTCTGTTTTCGTTTCAAATTTCAAGTGCCCCCCTTTTGTTTCTGGGAAGCTTCTTCCTGAAATGGAAATTGAACTCTGGATCCATATTTATTTATTATTTCCAACATTTATATCCCGCCCTTCTCACCCGAAGGGACTCAGGGCGGTGTACACAATTGGCAACAATTCGATACCTACACATAATTAAAACATAGCAATGAAAATCCAATTAAAACAATTAAATGATGAATCCAAATGGCCTCCCTCCAAATCTCCTGGAATCCTAAAAACAGAAGCAAATTCGAAATGAAAATGGAACAGATTTCTGCCTTTTCACACACCTCTAGAGGAAACCTGATTTCTGTATGCAATCTAGCTTTCAAATCCACGTGTTGGGTCTTTGAGATTCAACACAAAGGAGTGGGGTATCATTTCTGTCACCTGGGTACACCAAACATCCAGAAGAGACCTGGTGAGAGAGATGGCGTGGACATATGCTTGGACACATTTGTGCTATTTAAGGCATAGTAGGGAGTGCCTTGTGAGTCTTGAGCTATTTTGTAGTACAGTTCCTGGTAACAGCAGTAGCTCAGGGCCTGGAGGAAAAACTCTCTGAAGTCTGTTGGTGAGCCTGCCCTACCTTTCCACAAACTCCAGGACAGCCCAGGGCCTTGAAAAACTCCCCATGTAACATCTATGCTGTAGATCAGGGCGTCTTGAACTTTTCCACTCGCGACCCCTTTCGTCCCGAGAAATGTTAAGCAGCCTTGGGGATATAGGTATATAAAATAGGCATAAAAATCAAACATTTACTGATAACGAATTGGCATTTGCAAGCCTGGTTAAACAGGCAGTTTTTCCTTTGCATCTTCTGCAGAATCCACTGTAAACACTGCACAACAGATTCACATAAATGTATAAAAAGCTACTAGGTGATATTCAAAAATCTCTTACTGCTGCCACATTTTTGGGACCACAACGTTGAGATAAGGGGATCCCATTTGGGGTTGGGACCAATGGTTTAAGAAGCAGTGCTGTAGATAAACCCAGATAGGATATGAGCAGTTTTATGCCATCATGTTTTCATTTTCCCCATACCTTCTCAGGATCATCTTACCAGGTTAATTGTGTTTGGCCCAAATGCTTAGTTCAATTATTTCTTGATTCAGAAAACTTTCTGCACTGCCTCTCAACTTTGGCCTGTCCTGCCTTTGTGACATCACAAAAGCCCAATGATATCACAACGGCCTGCCTCCTGTATCATTACAAGTATCCATACAAATACCATGCAATGAGTTGAACTGGGAACCTGCAACTACTTCTTAGGTAACCTTAGAGTTGGGTAACACCTTTATTGGAACCATTAAAATGGTGTCAGAGTGAACCGTCAGGTTCTGCAAAAATGTATATCAGATGGGATGTTACAAAAACTACAGCTCCAATGCTTTGATATCTGTCCTGATTTTTGGACTTTATTTACCTGCCTCATCCCAAATTTTGTAATTACCAGGCTGACAAAGAATACTGGAGAACCCACAATTCTGTTCTATTGTAATTATTGCAAATACTGTTTTCTTTCTTCAGGCTTTTAACAAAACATAGCTATTGTTGCAGGATCATAATTTTTTTTCCTCTGGTTTTGAAATACTGTTCTGGATTTGCGCCGATTGCAGTAGTATTAAATCAGAATATTTTATGTTTTCATCTTCACGTGGTGTTAGATTGCAATCGCTGTATGGGTAGAAACAGTGCAGAAATAGACTCCCTTCACTAGTTTTGCTTTTATATGCTCACTGGATAAATGGCAAGCCAAATAGTAGGCATTCTGTGCTTTTTTTGCAGAACAATTAAAAACTCTGCACATACATGGGTATTCCTTTGCATTTAATTGCATGTTATAAGCCCCGGTGGCGAAGTGTGTTAAAGCACTGAGCTGATGAACTTGCAGACCGAAAGGTCCCAGGTTCAAATCCTGGGAGCGGAGTGAGCGCCTGCTGTTAGCTCCAGCTCCTGCCAACCTAAGAGTTCGAAAACATGCCAATGTGAGTAGATCAATAGGTACCGCTCCGGTGGGAAGGTAACGACGCTCCATGCAGTCATGCCAGTCACATGACCTTGGAGGTGTCTACGGACAACGCTGGCTCTTCGGCTTAGAAATGGAGATGAGCACTAACCCCCAGAGTCAGACATGACTGGACTTAACATCAGGGGAAACCTTTACCTTTACCCAAGGCTGGGGTGCTATGTTACTGAAATTGTATCCTAGGCTGAAGTCCCCAGACTCTGTCCTGTCCTCTGGAGAACTTTAGGAGAGAGACTACATAAACATGTAATCTCTCTCCTAAAGTTCACCAAAAGACAGGATGGATATTCTTCCCATGGTGTAGAATATATGGTTTTGCCTGCTATATATGCAAGCACAATGTGTATAATATAGCTAAAATTAGATATGTCCAAATCCCATTGATTTCAGTGGGAGACTTCTAGGGCTAACTATGCTTTCAGTCTCTTCCACTGAAACATTTTGGTTGCATCATGCCCTTTTATTGACGTTTATAGAGTCTTAAAAATTGGACTACTTAAACCTGAAAGGTAATATGACCAAAGGCCCTGCTGATTGTGGGGTTTTGAGAGTTGCTCCAAAATAAAGCTCTGCTGTGATGATAGAATAGATGACTAAATAGAAAGATTGGTTTGAAGAGATCTTTGCTCTGATCCTGATGGCAATTGTGATATTTATGGAGAAGCCTGATTGTGTAGCAGATTATTGCTGTGTGTCAGACTAGCTACAATATGCCACATTTTATAATTGTTTGATAACATTGCCCTGGCAGATGTTTCAAGGTGCCTTATAAACTAGAAGGTCTACACACAAAACAAATTAAAATTCACAATAAAATCAGCCATGTGGAAGACCATAAGGGCAAAATACAGATCCCTGCCCCAAGGAGTGTACCCTCTGACATTAATTTCTAAAAGGGGTAGTTGTGTTAGTCTCCTGTAGTACAAATTACTAAGAGCCCTGTAAGTAACGGAAAGACCAACAATTTGATTATAGCACAAGCATTTACCAAATGAATCAAATTGATGTTGTAGGGATGTACACCTTCATATATTTAGTTCTCTCGGGAAAGAATGTATAATTTTACTATTTTTCTGACCACCATGAGAAAATCATTGAAAATTGCATGCTTTTTGAAGACTATTTGCAGTTCAGGAACAACTACATAGAACAAACAACAACCATGTGTCACACAAGAAAAGAAGTTTCCTATATATAAAACAGCATTTTCTGCACAGAAATATTATATATTTTTTCTGCAGAATAGATCCCGAATTTCAAAGATTCGTGCATAAAGATATTTCTGAATTGTTGTTGTTGAGTTTTTTTTGACATTCAAGAAAACTTCTTTCCAACCATTATAAAAATCTTTTGGAATATTTTGTAGTCCGCAAACATAGGTTGTTTTAGTTCTGAATTGAGAAAGTCTGGGGAGACACCAAAGAGATGAATACATCAGCACAGACTTTGTACTTTTCTCTAGTACAGTAGAGTCTCACTTATCCAAGACTCGCTTATCCAAGGTTCTGGATTATCCAATTAATTTTTGTAGTCAATGTTTTCAATATATCGTGATATTTTGGTGCTAAATTCGTAAATACAGTAAGTACAACATAACATTACTGCGTATTGAACTACCTTTTCTGTCAGATTTGTTGTATAACATGATGTTTTGGTGCTTAATTTGTAAAATCATAACCTAATTTGATGTTTAATAGGCTTTACCTTAATCCCTCCTTATTATCCAAGATATTCGCTTATCCAAGGTTCTGCCGGCCCGTTTAGCTTGGATAAGTGAGACTCTACTGTATCTGCTGTTTTAGAGCCTCCGCATTTTGCTAGATCTTCCCCTTCCCCGACCAAAAATCATTAATGTCTTATGAAATACGTTTGGCAGGGAGCGCATGTGGAGAAGGGGAAATAGATCCTTTCTTAGCAGTGCAGAGTTTATAGTCTCTGTGCGCACCTTATATGCCTGGCAGTCTGGGTTTAAAGGTTGTATTCTCAATAACAGGATTATTCATTGGTGATGTAGTAATGATTGTACTCATCGTCAGGTTATTAAATTGTTTGCTTTGCTCGCGTTGAATGCCAACCCAAAGTTAGTCATAACAATTCTTGGAAAGGATGTGAACAAACTGGTAATGGAAGTAATAATCATTTTGGTCATAACAGCTTCTTTGGAAAACAGCACTGCTGCCACACTCACATCTGATCTTGCAATGTTATGCGAAGTAGCTGCTTATCAGATTCCTTGGATTGCTGAGCGCTTTTGGGGGCGGGGAGGTGGAAGGTGATACTTGGAGATTACTTGTGCCCAGACAGATAATATTTTGTAGCCCTTTGAGAAAAGCTGTGCTTTGTTTTCTAGAATCTTAGGCTGCACTTCATTCATTATAGAATTAGGATGTACTGTCCATTAATCCAGGGCATTGTCTGCAGTGCCTGGAATCCAGGGAGATATTTTAGTTATTGTTCCAGCTGCTTCCCTCCCTCTTTGTGTCTTGAGCGAGACTGGTCATTTCGTCAAATAATGTGTAGCCAATTGACCTGGTTAAATATTGATCGAATAATGGTGAGTCCTTTAAAACAGCAGTGCATAATAACAGTGGCAGAGTAGACAGAGAGAGACTGATGCTAATTGCCAAACAGCGAGTTAGTTAATCATTGGCTTTTGTACGGTGCTTTTTGAGTGTTCAAAGCATTATGTGTGCATAGGGCTGGATTCAGATTCAATTGAACTTGGGAACTGGTGGGAGTCAAGCATCTGAAATTTCAATGGACCTAAGCAAGACTAAATCTGGACCCAAAATATTATTATTATTATTAATAATAATAATAATATTGTGGAACTTGTGCCACAAATACCATCTGCCTGCGACAAAGAACTGGTGGGATCACAAACCGGAAAAAGTTACAGAGAATGAACTCTGTACTTTCGAATTCAGACAGACAGAGTTTTGGAGCACAATACTCCTGATCTCACAATCGTGTTGAAAAACCAAGTATGGATTGTCGATGTTGCAATCCCACGTGACGGCAGGATTGAAGAGAAACAACTGGAAAAGCTGACACGATATGAGGATTTAAAGATCGAATACAAAGACTCTGGCACAAGCCAGTCAAGGTGGTCCCAATGGTGATCGGCACACTGTTTGCAGTGCCTAAAGACATTGGTCTACACTTGAACACAATTGGTGCTGACAAAATTACCATCTGCCAGCTGCAGAAGGCCATCTTACTGGAATATGCACGCATTATTCGCCGATATGTCACACAGTCCTAGACACTTGGGAAGTGTCTGAGGTGTGATCCAATACAACAGCCAGCAGAGTGTCTGCTGTGGACTCATCTTGTTGTGTTTCAAATAATAATAATAACTTTATTTTTATACCCTGTCACCATCTCCCAATTGGAACTTGGGGCAGCTTACACATGGGGCCAGTGCCCCTAGATACAAATACAAATGATCCATCAAAAACAAAAAATGTAGATTAAAATAAAAATAATAAAAGTAACTAAATAGTTAAAAATAGAGTTTCAATGAAACATAAGAATATCAAACAGCAAAATTGCATAGCGCAATGGGCATGGTCAGGGTATACAAGGGAAAAGGCATGGGGATAGTGCAAGCAGCGTAGATAGGGCCGGGTATTGGATGAAGTGAGATAGCAGCATAATCTTCTGGAACATAGTGACTGGACATATGTGACAAGGGACTAGGCATTGTCAAAAGCAAGCTGAAACAACCAGGTTTTCAGATCCTTATGAAAGGTGGCCAATGTTGGGGTTTGTCTAATTTCCCCTGGAAGAGAGTTCCAAAACCGGGGGGCCACCACCAAGAAGGCCCTCTCTCTTGTCACCACCAACTTGCTTAGATGGAGGTGGGACCAAGAGGAGGGCCTCACTAGCCTGCACCTGTTCATAGGGGGAGATGCAGTCTCGAAGATAAGCAGGACCCAAACCATCTAAGGCAGTGATTCCCAAAGTGGGCGCTACCGCCCCCCAGTGGGCGCTGGAGCAATCCAGGGGGGCGGTGATGGCACCTATTAGGACACGAGGGCGGGGCCAGAAGAGGGGCGGGGCCTCTTCCCAAGTGCCAGAGACAGGGCTGAGCACCTGAGGCGCATGTTAGGACACACAGGGGGCGGAGCTAGAGGAATGGGCGTGGTTTCTTCCCAAGAGCCCGAGTCAGGGCTGAGAATCTATACCTCTCCTGAGGCTTTTGTTGGGACACAGAGGGCGGAGCTAGGGAATGAGGCAGGGCCTCTTTCCAAGAGCCCGAGACAGGGCTAAGCCTCTATACCTCTCCTGAGAGGCCTTTTAGGACTAAAGGACAGGGCTAGGGGCAGGGGTGGGGCCTCTTCCCAAGAGCGTGAGACAGGGCTGAGCCTCTATACCTCCCCGTCAGGCACTTGGGAAGAGGCCCTGCCCCCTCTAGCCCCGCCTCCTGTGCCCTGGCAGGTGCCGCAAGACAGGGATAGAAGCTCAGCCCTGCCTCAGAGCTCGTAACTCTGCCCATCCCAGTCCTGGCCACCCATTTGTGGCCCCACCCACCTCCCCTTGCAGCCCTGCATCTTGGACTAGGGGAGAGGCTCAGCCTCTTGAGCAGGAGCCATTCTCACCCCTCTAAGCAATGCTCCCTTTCCAAGTGGCACTGAGTCATGTTTTTTCTGGAAAGGGAGCAGCAGGCCAAATAAGTTTGGGAACCACTGGTCTAAGGCTTTATAGGTCACTAGCTGTGCCCGGCCACGCGTTGCTGTGGCGAAGTATGGTGGTATGGGAAATAAAGTATTGAGGAATTGGTGGTAGTTAAGGTCAAGGGTAAAGGTGCTGGCCTGTTTATGTTGGATAAGTGAGACTCTACTGTATATTTATAATCTTATATTATCTGCTTAGAACTGGATTATATGAGGCCCCTTCTACACAGCTGTATAAAATGCACACTGAAGTGGATGATATGGCAGTGTGGAGTCAAGATAATTCAGTTCAAAGCAGATAACATAAGATTATAAATGGGTTATATAGCTGTGTGGAAGGGCCTGGAGTCTACACTGCCATATAATCCAGTTCAAATCTGATAATCTGTATTTTATAGGTAGTATGGAAGAGGCCTAAGTGAGGCCTAACTCTGCCTGTCCCCTGGGCTGAGTGGGTTGCTAGGAGACCAAGTGGGCGGAGCTTAGCCTTCTAACTGGCAGCAATTGGATAAAAACAATTATTCCTCTCCCTCTAATTAGGACTTTATTTTTCTTTTCTTTTTGTTGTATCAACCCAGAGGCATGGATGAGGGGTTGTGCTGTCAATTTTCGAGGTTGTGGGGTGTTTAGTTTTGTTGTTTTGTCCGCTGCCGTGATTCCATCACTCTTTTATATATATAGATAACCTGCACTTTGAATTGGGATTGGAAACTTATTGGCAGCCAGTGGAGCTGTTTTAATAGGGCCATTGTATTTTAGTTAGCCCCAGTTAGAAGTATCAAAATTAATTGCAACAAGGATGCTATAGTATAGACCAGGATTATCCCCATTAAAGAGGGATGTGGGGTGAGATTGGGGCAACCGTGACGAGTGTGTTTAATGGAACTGTGAAACAGATGAGATTTGAATCAGGGATAAACTTCAGAAAAATAGAGCCCGGATTCAAGGGGGATGATAGAGGGGCTCAAGTCCCCCCTCCTTTCCACAACCAGGCACAATGATCTGGGAAGATTGGTCCTCCAATACTTCTGTGTCATTGAGCCTTCTCAGGAAAGAGCGATCTGAAGTGCACTAAGTGATCAGACACGACGAAAGATTTAATCTGCGATTGTCATTGAGCCCTGCCAGGAATCATAAAGACTGCCTGCGATCTATTCTGTTCACGTTTACTTGTGAGCGAGCCGCAGTGAACACATGGAGGGCACTTATGAGTACACGTTGTGCTTGTAAGTGCCTTCACATTTAAGGATGTTTCAATGATAAAGGATAGGGAAAATAATGTGCATGTTTTTGCCAGAGGGGCTGGGGGAATTCATAACATCCTGCCTGCCAATGTTAATCCCTCCTTGCTACAAATGGTATCCAGGGACCCTGGTCAGAAACCGTACTCCCATAGCCTTCCCTGCTAGTTGTGTAGCTCCCACTGCAATGTACTTTGCAGCATTGGCAGAGTACCAACATTAGTTACAGACAGATAATGAGTATACTTGCATTTTTTTCCTGTTTCGGTTAAAGTTTACAAAAGATTCCAGTCCAACCCACAATCAGCCTCAAATACCCCTCTTTTGTTTTTGACCAAATATTTGACATTGTTTTAGTTTAATAGGAGATGACTCCTTGTAGCAATATTTTGAGTCATAAAGGGATAAATAAGTTATTAACTCTGCTTCTCTCTCCCCCTCCAGCCCCAGCCAGCAAATGTAGGTGCTTTAGTCTGTCTCCCTTCCCAGAATAACCTTTCTCCGACTTTCTTCGTTTTGTTGGCTGTTGAGCAATATTTTATTACCTGAGGAATGTAAGCATTTTTTTAAAAAAGGAGAAACATCTGCACCTTTATCTCTCTGTAATGATTTCAGGCATCTCTGTTTTGCCTTGATACCACAAAAAGAAAATAAATGCTGCCTACTATCACTTGTGAAACCTTGCACTTCAGTGGAGCTATTTCAAACATTCAGCTGCTAGCATCCAGGAAAAATCAGATGTTTATACAATTCCAGTATCCATGAAACCGGTATCCGTGGTTTTATTTATCCATATCAGAGAAAATATGTCCTCCCCAAGCATTTTGTTGGTCCTTTAGTATGACTCAATGGTATTGGTGGGCTAGAAGTCTTTAATTTCAATAGGTTTCACTATTATCAATGGTTTCACTATAGCCTGGGAATATATCGCCCTATATTTTATCCTGAACCTTACGTTGAGCCTGTATATTTTTGCCTATATATATATATATATATATATATATATATATATATATATATATATATATCGGTAAAGGTAAAGGTTTTCCCCTGATGTTAAATCCAGTCGTGACCGACTCTGGGGGTTGGTGCTCATCTCCATTTCTAAGCCGAAGAGCCGGCGTTGTCCACTGACACTTCCAAGGTCATGTGGCTGGCAGTTCGAAAACATGCAAATGTGAGTGGTTCAATAGGTACCACTCGAGCGAGAAGGTAATGGCGTTCCATGCAGTCATGCCAGCCCCATGACATTGGAGGTGTCTATGGACAACGCCGGCTCTTTGGCTTAGAAATGGAAATGAGCACCAACCCCCAGAGTCGGACACGACTAAACTTAATGTCTGGGGATATATATATACAGTAGAGTCTCACTTATCCAACATTCTGGATTATCCAACGCATTTTTGTAGTCAATGTTTTCAGTACATCATGTTATTTTGGTGCTAAATTAGTAAATACAGTAATTACTACATAGCATTACCGCATATTGAACTATTTTTTCTGTCAAATTTGTTGTGTAACATGATGTTTTGGTGCTTAATTTGTAAAATCATAACCTAACTTGATGTTTAATAGGCTTTTCCTTAATCTCTCCTTATTATCCAACATATTTGCTTATCCAACGTTCTGCCGGCCCGTTTATGTTGGATAAGTGAGACTCTATTGTATATAACACACACACATTCGGTTATGTGAAACTATTCTGGTCCCAAGCAGTTCAGATAAGGGATACTCATTTTGTATGATCTAATTAAAATAACAGTAATAATACTTTAAGGAGTTTCAGAGCTCTCTGTGTACATTTCCTGGGTAATAAATACAAGGCAGGTTCATTTGAGTTTACAAATCTAGAGATAATTTATTCCAGAGCAACTTCATTTGAATAACTGACTACACAGTACTCCCAGTCACTGGACGTTTGCAGGATCCCGAATATCTGACTTAAATCATAGCCTGTTTATTTTTGCTGCCTTAAAAAAATACCTCTCATTTATTACCTTGGTGAGTTCTCTAAAAACAGTTCTGCTTATTCATCATGTGTGAGAAGAGGAGATTGTTTCCTGGAAGGGGACAACTTTAGAAGTGCTTATTTCATGTGTTCTGTGTTGTAACAGGATCTGTTTTGTTAATAAGAAAGAAAGAAAAAGAGAGGTAGTTATTTCATCTGCAGTCTCCACAGGCTCAACTATATTTAAAGCAGCTTTTCTGTAAAATATATGTTTGAAAGCACAGGGGAGAGGGAGGATGACGACTATTGTTAGTTCCTGATCTTGAAAACACGTGCAAGAAACCTGAGAATGTGCCAGCTTTCCTTTGGTAGGAAACTTGTAGAATTTGTGTAGCATTTCTTCTGGGATTACATCACAGTTTCATTTAATTTTTAGGATAAAACTTAAATTCAATATCTGTGTTATAATCCAGGGAAACTGTACCATAAACAGAGGAATTTTCTGGTGAGTCAGAGTTCCAGGAATTTCGTATATACTTAGAACATTTGTATGACTGAGGAATAGCTAGAGCCATTAGTCATCTGGCTATGATTTTTTAAAAATATATTTTCAGGTTAATTGCATTTTCAAAAAGTGCCCTTCTCCCTCCCAATATCCTCAAGCCAGCCTTGGCAATACATCGAGTTTTCTCAATTCTGTTTCGTAATTGCTTTCAAGATAACAGCCCTGATACTCTTGAGTAATTTCATTTGTGGTGTAAAACGTTGACTTTAATAACAGCCACGCTAAAAAGCCACAGAAGGCTTGCTGTAGTGTCAGCATATCTTTTCAGGAAATAAAAGTAAGCTTAATCTACGGTGGCCATTTACACAGTGTCAAATGAAGAGGAAATGAATCACCAGAAAGAGGATGAAAGATGACAGAGATTTGCCTGAAATTTGCAAGTGTTGATTTGTCGGTACCGATGCACATTTAGAAATTCTTAGTCTGATTTAAACAGAAATAAATTGCATCTCACCACATACTGTCTAACTGACCCAGTTTGGCAGGGACAGTTTGATTATTCCTCTATCTTCACACTCTTCCCGCTGCTTTTAAAATGTTCTAGTTTTTCCTCTTCCTCTTTATTTATTTATTTTATTTTTTTAAGACCGAAAAAGCCCCCTTCGGCTTATACTCAGGTGAGGCTCCTGGTTGGCTTATATTTGGGTCAGCTTATACTTGGAAATATATGGTACATTTATCATTTTTCTCTATTATTATTGGTATTACTACATTTATTATTTTATTCTATTATTATTACATTTATCATTATACTCTATTATTGTTGCTACTATTACATTTATTTTACTCTAAGGCAAAAAGGTAAAGGTTTCCAGTCGTTTCTGACTCTGGGGGTTGGTGCTCATCTCCATTTCTAAGCCGAAGAGCCGGCATTGTCCATAGACACCTCCAAGGTCATGTGGCCGGCATGACTGCATGGAATGCTGTTACCTTCCCACCGGAGCGGTACCTATTGATCTACTCACATTTGCATGTTTTCGAATTGCTAGGTTGGCAGAAGCTGGAGCTAACAGCAGAAGCTCACTCCACTCCCCGGATTTGAACCTGGGACCTTTCGGTCTGCAAGTTCAGCAGCTCAGCGCTTTTAACACACTGAGCCACCGAAGGCTCCTTTTATTTTACTCTATTTTTATTATTAATAATACATTTATTATTTCACTTTCATATTATTATTATTATTATTATTATTGCATTTATTATTTTACTCTATTTATTATTACATGTATTATTTTCCTGTATTTATTATTATTATTATTATTATATGTATTATTTTAATCTATTATTATTAAAAGGATACATAAGCACATTTACATTGAAGAAGATGAGAATAATGATTTGATCAGAGTTGGACAGTCTTATCTTAAATTTGAGCTTGATGTAAATATTCAAAAACATTGAACCTACTGATGCCTCAATGTAATTTTATTCATATCTATTTTTATTTCTGAAATTTACCACTCTCGGCTTATACTAGTCAATGTTTTCCCAGTTTTTTTATGGTAAAGTTAGGTGCCTCGGCTTATATTTGGGTCGGCTTATACTTGAGTATATACGGTATGATCCTTCCTGGTCTTGGTTTTCTGTTTTCAGTCCATTTTGTGGAATGGAGGTGCTGTGACTGTTTGATCCTATAGAGTAGTGGATCTCAACCTGTGGGTCCCCAGTTGTTTTGGCCTACAAGTCCCAGAAATCTCAGCCAGTTTACCAGCTGTTAGGATTTCTGGGAGTTGAAGGCCAAAACATCTGGAGACCCACAGGTTGAGAACCACTGCTATAGAGTACTTGTTGTGTGTCTTCAAGTCATTTCAGACTTATGGTGATTGTTTATCACAATTCAGGACCTGGTAGCTCCATTTGTAGACAAACTTGATGTTTAAAAGAAGTACTATTTTTAATTATAGTCTGAATAAATTAAACTTTTAAAATATCGACCATGATAATATTATACCAAATATATTTCCTTTGATCCTACAGTAAAAAAAAGATTTCCAATTTGTAAAGGAAGTTAACATTGCATCTTTGCATTTTTCTGAGAAATTCTACTTTTTTCCAAGATCAGATGAGATCTGTGCCTTTAGGGCATTTAAGTACTACATTGTTACAAAATCAAAATGTCTTTTTCAACTCTGCTCACAATTATAGCTTTCTCTCAGATCCCTAGTCACTGTATGACTTCTGTGTTCACAAGAGGGATGTAATTCTTTGCTAATTTTCTCCTTGAAGTAGCAATGAATAATTTCAGCAATTTTCTTCTCCCTGTGAGAAAACTGCACATTTTAAAAAAGACAATTAGCAGTTTGAGACCTAATGCTAAAAACTTTCATGTGGCTGTTTTCAGCGGAGGAATAATCTACATATTCTGCACTAGGATGAATGCTCAAAAGTGCAAAAAATATTTTCTGTGCAAATTTTTTTCGCTGTTTTCTGCACAGAACAACGACATGCAAATTTTGTGTTCAGTAAGTCCGGAAATGTGAAGGTTCTCATTAATCTTCCTGAAAGTTTTTCTTAGGACTTGAAAAACATGTTTTGATCATTTTTCAAATACAGTAGAGTCTCACTTATCCAAGCTAAATGGGCTGGCAGAACCTTGGATAAGCGAATATCTTGGATAATAAAGAGGGATTAAGGAAAAGCCTATTAAACATCAAATTAGGTTATGATTTTACAAATTAAGCACCAAAACATGTTATACAACAAATTTGACAGAAAAAGTAGTTCAATACGCAGTAATGCTATGTTGTAATTACTGTATTAAAACATCCTGGCGTCACCTGGGCAACGTCCTTGCAGACGGCCAATTCTCTCACTCCAGAAGCAACTCAAGTTGCTCCTGACACGAAAATAATAATTACTGTATTTACGAATTTAGCACCAAAATATCACGATATATTGAAAACATTAACTACAAAAAAGCATTGGATAATCCAGAACCTTGGATAAGTGAGTCTTGGATAAGTGAGACTCTGCTATATATTTAAATATTCTCTCCATCTTTATTTCCCCACCCATTCCTTCTGGCTAAGATCCACTTTTCCCGTAACTCATGTGGTTACCTTGAGCTAATAACAGCCTCTCAATCTTCTTCACAGTGTCATTGTTGTTATGTTTTTATTGTGTGCTGGCTTATGAAGACCTTCACTATGACATGCTTCCAAGAGATCCAGTTATTAAAAGCCTTTCTCAGATCTTGCATATACAGTAAGATGGTTTTCATGACTGAATCAATCCACCTATAACGTACTCTTCCTTTTTTCTTACTGCTTTCTATTTTTACAGTACATTATTGTCTTTTGCACTGAGTCATGTCATCTCATGATGTATCCAACTTAATCATGATGTATCCGGCTTAATCATTTTGGCTTCTAAGATGAGCTCAAGCTGGATTTGTTCTTAGACCATTTACAGTTGTCCCTCCACATTTGTGATTTTGACTTTTGTGGATTTGATTATTCATAAATTTGATTAAAATGTTCTCTCCAGAAACCTGGTTCTCCAGTGTGATTCTATGCTTGACTTCCAGCAGAAGTTGACCATAGAAGTTGACCAAGCTGGAGGGCCTAGACATTCCTGGAGAGGTATTCTCTCCATATTTCAGCCCCACCATTTAGTCCTGTTGCTCGCTGATATATATTATGAATTTTATTTTATTGTTATTGTTTCAATTATATATGCCATTGTCATGTTGTTTTATCTGTTGATTGGGCTTGGTCCCCATGTCCTCTGAGTCCCCTTGGGGAGATGGAAGTGGGTTATAAATAAAGTATTATTATTATTATTATTATTATTATTATTATTATTATTATTATTTTATTGTATGACACAGCAAACAAGATAGATATGCTGGATTTCGTTTCACAAAATCACAAGTCGAACACTTCCCACGTGTCTCGGACTGTGTGATGTATTTTCGGATGATGCGTGCAGATCCCAGTAGGATGGCCTTTTGCAGTTGACAGATCGTAATTTTGTCAATGCCTATTGTTTCCAAATGCTGGCTGAGATCTTTTGGCACGGCACCCAGTGTGCCCATCACCACCGGGACCACCTGCACTGGTTTCTGCCAGAGTCTTTGAAGTTCAATCTTGAGGTCCTGATAGTGACTGAGTTTTTCCTGTTGTTTTTCGTCAATGCAACTATCACCTGGGATGGCGACATCAATGATCCAAACCTTTTTCTTTTCCACAACTATGAAGTCTGGTGTGTTGTGTTCCAGAACTTTGTCAGTCTGGATTCGGAAGTCCCACAGTATCTTTGAGTGCTAATTTTCCAATACTTTTGCAGATTTGTGATCCCACCAGTTCTTTGCTGCTGGGAGGTGGTACTTGAGACATAAATTCCAATGAATCATTTTGGCCACATAGTTGTGCCTCTGTTTGTAGTCTGTCTGTGCGATTTTCTTACAGCAGCTGAGAATATGATCAATGGTTTATTATTATTATTATTATTATTTTAAAAGTTCAAAAATATATTTATTGAGATTTATATAATACTAACTGACTCACTAAAATACATTTTTAATTCAAAGTTTTTGACTTCCATAAAGGTCTTGTGTTCCTAACCCTAGTGAATGTGGAGGGCTGACTGTATTTCTCCTTTTAGCAATCTGCTCTATCCGTAAAACTCTCTTCTAATGTCATATTTCACAGAAATATGAAATAGTATTGTATGAATGATCCTGACATTTCTGTTCTATGATATATTTTATCCTTGAGGGTCTTATTTAGTTCCTTATAATTACTTCGCTGTTTTACATGGGGAGGGGCAATAATGTTCAATAATTTTAATTCCAGGAGATAAATGGAATGAAATTAGTTAAGAAAGGTGGTTCTGCGTTTCCATGAATTTCAGTTGCATTGTAGAACAAGGACTACCATACTTATCAGACTTACCTAGTAAATCCCTCAGGACTTTCTGGGGCTTATGTTTGAGTAGCTATTTGTTCGATTGCATTGTTAATGTATATAGAATATTGGTCTGTAGAAATATCTCTCTGAGTAACCAGCCAGTAAAACTCTCCCAGTGTTGGACTTCTGCCAGTTAGTTTATTTCAAACACACAGACACACACAGATTATCAAGTCAAAAGGATGAAAGGTTAAAAAAAAGAACACCAGTAAAACTAAGCCGTAAAAGATAAGGTTTATGCAAATCTAAAAAACCCCAAATCAGACAAATCTATCAACGGAATTGAAGGAGAGAGGGGAAGAAAACAGTTCCAAATCAAGAATGCGGCTTTGTAATGTTGATCCTATATTAGGGAAATTTTATGTGGCAGGGGAATCAATAATCTGTTAGCGGCTGGGAGGATGTGAATGCCTATGAGAAAAAGAGAGTGAAATTGAGAGAGATCTGGATGCATACTTCTAGGAGTGTTGTAATTCAGAAAATATGCCTTTGAAAGTAGGGCTTTTGACTTCCAGCATGTGTATTGTATTTATGTTTACCTCACAAAATAGCTAATGAGAAATATAATCTGTTGATGCAGTGTAAACTTCCCAAGTGTCTGTAGCCCTCTCCTCCCTTTGTCAGAGCAGGAATGATATTCCCTGATGCCAGGGTGAGTGTGAAATACATTGAAGACTGTTTGGAGGTTTGCACACAAGGCTGGAGTAGTGTGATATTGGAAGCCTGATACTGGGAGAACTGGCAGTGGCAGCCCAATCTGCTCTGTAGCTATTGGAGGCTAGGGTGTTACTGGAAGCGCTGAGTACCTTTTGTTAGGCCCCATCTACATTGCCATATAACACAGTTTGAAATTGTATTACAGTGGAACCCCGACTTAAGAGTTTCCCAATTTAAGAACGTTTTGAGTTAAGAACCGTTTCTCAGCCTGGGTTTCAATATGACATATGAGCAGCATTTTTAGTTAAGAGCTAGAACCAGAAGGAGTGCTAGCGTGAGAGAACAAGGTTTTAGGGCTTCAAGGGAGCAGCTTCCGTGCATCGTGCTTTTCTCCGCTTTGAGAGATTGATGTCCACTTTGCTCTTGTCTCCTTTGAGCAATTTTATGTTAGTTGACTTTGTGTGGATTTTATTCCTGGCATGTTTGGCTCAGAGGCTGTGACGCCCCTGGCTGCGAGAGCACTGGAAACCAATACGCCGAGGCCAATAAACTGTCTAATATCTTTATTAAGGAATTAAGAAATTAAAACGAAAACAAGTAGAAAGTATAGTCCATCAATAGACCTTTCAGGAAAGGTCAAATATAGTCCAGTAATATATTGTCCAATATATAATATTAGAGTTTAAAGTTTGTAATCCAAAAACCGAAACGCACTCAAACTTCCAAGCAGTTTGAGTGGGGAAAACGTCCAAGTCTTTCACTAGAGTTCAAAGCAAGTCCAAAGGCAAGAAACTGAAGACAAGGCTGGATACACGGCACAACAAGACAAGACTGGATTCACGGCAAGACAAGTCAAGGAACACGGCTTGGCAAGGCACGACAAGGCTGGAAGGCAGTGGACTTAAACGCAGTCCACACTTGGCTGGAAGCTAAGTTAATCCTCCAAACTGACACGTTGACTCCGCGCTGGCTAGCCAGCGCACAGAACTTTTAAGGAACTTCAAATCTCTTCACTGAGCAGGTGTCCAAATGCTCTTTTCCCAAGGGAAAAGAGTTAACACAACATCTTCACCAGATGCAATCCTCCCCGAGAGTTCTCAGGGGGAAAATAGGTTAATCAGCAGATTCCCTTGCTGCTAATCGCGCGCTTCGTCTTTGTCCCGCTTTCTCCTGTCTGTTCGTTTGCACAAACATTCTCCTATCAAAGGGAGGAGAGCTGGGAAGAGAAGACTCCGTTCCAAGGTCCTTTTTAATGAGCACTGAACTGGAATTGTCAATAGGGTACATCTGGAACAGGGCAGAGTCTTGCTGAATTGGCACTAAACCAGTTTCCTCATCGCTGTTGTCCACAATGGAGTCAGGTTCACGGCCCAAGGGTCCATGGGACATCACAGAGGCGGCCCTAGGTAATTTCACCTTGCAGGCGAACCTAGTGCCCCTCCCAAAATTGTGCCCCACCAAGGCCCCGCACATACCTTCGGTGGCGGCAGTGGCGGGGACCATCGGCTCCCCCCTCGCTGAACGCGGAAGGCCTCAACTGAGGCCTAGCTCTCCTCGCGAGGTCTCACGAGTCCACGTGAGACCTCACAAGACCTCAGTTGAGGCCTTCTGCGTTCAGTGAGGAGGGAGCAGATGGTCCCCTCCGCCACCACCGCGAGGGCACCTTGACGGCGCCCCCAGGGAGAATGCGCCACAAGTGGGTGCTTACATTGGCCTCTATGTTGGGCCAGCTCTGGTTTGGCTTCATGAAGACAGAGAATGAGAGAGAGCCAGAGAGGGAGGGAGGCTGGAATGAGTACAGTATGAAGAAAATGATGCTTCTGCCTCTTCACTTTGTGCTTCTTGCCACAACTTTGTGCTTTTACCATTTTAAAGTTGATCCTTCTTTTTTATTGTTCCGTGTGAATTGGCATTTATACATTATTTATTTGTAAAGCAAATGTTATTGTTTAAAAGCATATAACAAAAACGGGGGGTTTTAGGAGTACGGATTAATAGCATTTCAATGAGAAAATTCACTTTGAGATAAGAGTGATTTAAATTAAGAGCTCGGTCATGGAACAAATTAAACTCTTAACTCAAGGTATCACTGTATGTAGTTAGTATAGAGCAGGCATGGGTAAACTTAGGCCCAGGGGCCGGATGCGGCGCTCTGGGTGCTTACCTCAGACCCTCCTCATTTTCCCTGTCCTCTTGCAGAAGGACAAAGACAAGTATCCACTATTACAGTAATACAGAAATCATTAAACCTAAATTTAGTTCAATACATCAATATGAAAACAGATACAAAAGGCATTGTTAAACAATCAAACAAAGGACTGTTACATTCACAATAGAAACAATGTTTTTCTCTTGAAGGATGAACTTACTCCTCTTCTCATAAACAATAAATGTTCTTTAGTTCTTTGATTGTTCTACATACACAAATTGAGTCCTCTTCTTATATATAATGATTGTTCTTGTTTCTTTATTATGGATAGTAGACTGCAAAACCACAACTGGTTTCAACTCAAAAGAGTCTTCATCAGGTAGATTGTACTCCCTTTTTTCAGGTTTTTTTTTTGAGTTTTTTAAAATGTGGATCCTATAGGGAACATATATAGTGGCTACCAATTATTTACAATACATATAGTTACATGAGACATACACGATACACAACAAAGATAATGTAAAAGTCATACTCACAGAAAGATCTAAGTTTTAAACACACATACTCTGCAAACAGTTTGATTCCAATGCAAGTATGAAGCTGAGTAACTAATTTCACTCTTAAATGGCAAACACAATGGTCAGGTGGTTGTAAAGTAATGTGATTGCTGTTACTCCAGAGTCACATTTAAAGGAAAACTATCAATCTTTACAAGAAACAATCATAAAAGTTGGTATTGTTCAACCCCTTCGGATGTTCCGTTTGGAGTGTGAAAATCCAAAAAGATTCACGCTGTAGGAGCTTCATCTGGAAATTAATCACATTAAATTTGAGTATAAAATAAACCACTTTGCTACTTGCTCAACTGAGGGGGTAATTTATGCCATCACAAGTCCCTGCTCCCTAATGTATTTGGCCAAACAAGCAGGGAAGTCAAAGTCCGTATTATAGAACACAAAAGTAAGATCAGGAAACATTCTACTGATTCGATTTTTAATAAACATTTTGAAGATCTAAAACACAATCCTGAATCACTTTGGGTCCAGGTTTTAGAAGTTGTCACACCCTCCAAAGGCATAGATTTCCAGACGAAGCTCCTACAGCATGAATCTTTTTGGATGGATGGAAAGGTTCATCTCCTGGCTTTTCCTGCCTGGAGGCATCCTTTGTTCAGAGTCATTAGCTGCCCCTGGAACTCTTCTGTTTTCAGAGTGTTGCTTCTTATTTACTGTTCTGATTTTTTAGTTTTTTTTAATACTGGTAGCCAGATTTTGTTCATTTTCATGGTTTCCTCCTTTCTGTTGAAGTTGTCCACATGCTTGTGAATTTCAATGGCTTCTCTGTGTAGTCTGACATGATAGTTGTTGGAGTAGTCAAGCAACACTCTGAAAACAGAAGAGTTCCTTTCCAATGCTAATTAAGGTGATTAACTGCAACATTCACACTGGCCTCCAACTGACAAAGAATTCTTCTCACACCCTGGACCTTCCACAGATATATATTAACCTTCCTTGCTTAGTTTCTCCTTACTTCACAACCTCTGAGGATGCCTGCCATAGTTGTGGGCGAAATGTCAGGAGAGAATACTTCTGGAACATGACCATACAGCCCAGAAAATATAAAACAACCATTTAACCTCTTTCTTCTCTCCTGGCTCCACTTAATAGAAATGTAGGTGGGCAGTCTGAACAAAGGGAAAACAAAAACTATTTGATTACCTAAGTACATATGCATTTTTGTAAAGCCCCCAAGCTTCTGTAGTTGACTGATCATACATAAACTAATCTGGCAAAAATGTGCACACAGACACAGTAGAAATAAGCCTTTGCCTTGATGTGGCTAAATAATGGGAGTCTCGTGTGACTTTCCAAATGGATTTCAGTTTGGACTTAAGCAGGTGTATGTGGCAGTAAAAGGATCAAACTGGGGAAGGGAAATGATGCATTGGAGATTTGCACAAATTCAGATGGTTGTCCCCACTATGGGAAAAGTAGCTGGGATAGGGTTGTTGTATGTCTTTCGGGCTGTGTGGCCATGTTCCAGAAGAATTCTCTCCTGACGTTTCACCCACATCTATGGCAAGCATCCTCAGAGATTGTGGTGTATGGATAGTTTTTTGGAGTGTCCATTATCCCGTCAAATGCTTCCTCCTGAGGATATCTGAGAGACCCTTGAGCTGAGGATGTGTGGAGGTTGGATGGTCATTGTCCAGAGTGCTTTGATAGTATTTTCTTGCATGGCAGAGTGAGGTTGAACGGCGTCGACCTTTGGGTCTCTTCCAATTCTTTGCTTCTAGTATTTGGAGAGATCCATGGCTTCTGAAATCTAAAGAGCTCCAGAGTGAATTCTCAATCCGTCTTGCTCCTGCTTTAGTGGACCAGATCTACTGTTTTCTTGCTGTGATAAATGCTGCAGCAGAGAAGGGCCAGCCTAGTCTTCCAGAGGGACCGCCTTGTAAATGACTCTGATACCTTCCCCAAAAAGTAAGGCCTTGTGTGCAAATTGGCAAGGTTTGGCATAGTGTGAGAGCTCCGTCTTGCAGACTGGTTTCCTTTGAATCTTAACAAGTGCCAGAATAAATTAAAGGTTTTCCTTACAGTAACAAGTTGTTCCTGGAGCTCACTCACAATTAATGAATCATTAATTTTTAAAACTGACATTCCAAACTTTGCTGAATCTGTTTACGGTACTTACTGAAGCCGTAAGATGGATGATGGATCAAACTGAAGTACAGAACACACAGATTTGTTGGATGGTGTTTTCCTGGATTAGTCCCCTCCCCTTGTGTCAGGAGCAACTTGAGAAACTGCAATTGCTTCTGGTGTGATAGAATTGCCGTCTGCAAGGACGTTGCCCATGGGATGCCCAGATGTTTGATGTTTTTATCATCTTTGTGGGAGGCTTCTCTCATGTCCCCACATGAAGCAGGAGCTGACAGAGGTAGCTAATCCATGCTCCCCTCCCCGGGTTGGATTAGAACCGGCAATGATGATGATAACAACAACAACAACAACAACAACAACAACTTTATTTTTATATCCCATCCCATTTCCCCCAAAGGGACTTGGCTTACATGGGGACCAAGCCCAGTAATGCAACAATAAAATACAACCTTCAAGTCAGCAACCCAACCTTCAAGTCAGCAGTCTGCTGGCACAAGGGTTTAATCCATCGCGCCACCGGGGGTTCCCCTTCAAATAGGTAAAGGTTTCCCCCTGATATTAAGTCTAGTCATATTCGATTCTGGGGGTTGGTGATCATCTCAATTTCTAAGTGCCAGTGTTGTCTGTAGATGCCTCCAAGGTCATGTGGAGTGCCATTACCTTCCCACCTATTGATCTACTCAACTGCTAGGTTGGCAGAAGCTGGAGCAAACAGAGAGAGCTCACCCTGCTCCCTGGATTCAAACTGCCAATCTTTCAGTCAGCAAGATCAGAAGCTCAGCGGTCTAACCCTCTGCGCCACCAGGGCTCCCTCCTCTTCAAATAAACTCAACATTTGTGTTCTCTCTTACATTGAAGCAAAGCTTTAGTAGACATATTCTCAACTGCCACTGTGTTCTAGAATATTTGTGAATATTCCAAATGCTTTAATAGGATTGGAAGACCATCATCATCATCTTGTCCAACTTTTTTATACAACTAAAGCACTCCAGAAAGATGGCTGTCCAAACTCAGTTTAAAGACTCAGATCTTTTATTCTGGAATAAAAGTATCAGCTTAATAAACTGGGAACGGATAGGCCTGTGTGTTGTTGGTAGGAAGAGTTTTGGCAGGAATAAAAGTTGAAAGACCAGCATTAATAAATAGTTCTGTACACATCTAGAGATGCATGGAAATTGTTTTACGTGGATAATTTAGGCATCTCGGTATTGTATGCGAGAAGTGTGTGAGAAAGAGAATGGGGATTGGGGATATTCCACTCAAAATAAACTTCTATTTTACACTCATCTCAATTGATTAGCATATTCTGTATAAGTGATGGTGAAAATTAATTTAGCAAAAACCTAGTAAGTAGCTGGACTAAAATGTCACCAAGTAAGCATGGCAAAAATTGTTATATAATTCTGGAGCCAAATCTGACTCTTTCTTTTCTGACTGCCTCTTCCAGGATGAAGTTATCGCTGCTTCAGAAAAGGTAACAGTGAAGCTAGAAGACTTGGCAAAATGGGCTCAAGCAGACTTCTCCAAATGGAAACATGGGCTCCGGGGTGAAGCTGTTCGACCCACAGAACTTGGGAAGAATGGGCAGAAAGAAGCACTGAGTCGATTCAGACAATCCACACACAACAGCGGCCTCAACTTTAAAGACATTTTGAAGGAAAAGGCTGACCTTGGTAAGTACAGCTTTTTCTCCTGCGGGTGTCCTCCTAGGAGATGGGTCCTGTGAGATTTGTATGTGTTGCAGCCCAGGCAGCGAGAGCACTGAAAACCAACACAGAGACCAATATTCTTTTAATATCTTTATTAAAGAAAATAGTAATTCCAAAATGAATTGGTGGAAAAGTTGAGCAAGCGATAGCCCTTTAAGAAAAAGTATAAGATAGTCCAGAAATGTCCAGGAATATGTCCAGTATTAGAGTCCAAAGTCCGGAAACCGAAACACACTCCAAAACTGATGGTAGCTTTGGAGTGGGGAATTAAGTCAGCAAGCTAGGCAGATGAGCAAGGTCCAAATATTCAAGAATAGTCCTTAGTAGCAAGGCAGGAACTTGATATCGTGGAAATAAATCTTGGTTCGGAAAAAACAGGAAAGTAGACCTAAATCCGGGTCTAGTCGTGAGTAGCGGCAACTGCTGGCCTCTAGGGTTGAGGAGCTGGAAACTGGAGACGATGAACCTTCTTAGTTGTAAGCAAAGTTGACACCGCAAGGGAAACTACTGGGAGCGAAGCTTTTATTGAAGTGCAGAGTCTCCCCCCAAAAGGGGGGGGGCTTCCTCCCCAAAGTTCCCAAGGGAAAGGCTTCTAGAGAGAGTCTCCATGCTCAGACAAGCGGGCACTTCTCCTCTGCGCTTGTTTCTCAGATCTCTGCTTGTTTAAATACTCTCTCCGGTTGAAGGACACAGACTCCGGCGAGCTAGAGACATCTGGCAAGAGAGTAGAGTTATCCACAACACTTTCCCTTTCAATTAGAGCTGGTTGTGTATGATCAACAAGTGGCAGCTGCAAATTTATCGGGTCTTGCTGACTCTGAGAAATATCAACATATTCTTCATCCTGGTCAAAGGCGAACCCAGGGTCAGGTACAGGGGCCAAAGGTAGCTGGGATATAACAGTATGGGCAGTCTTTCCATCACATTTCTCAATTGGAAGGTGGGAAAATGTTTGACAATGTGATGGGTCTTTCTACTAGCATTTCTGAAATAGACTTCATTAGATTAGCTCCCACTTTAGCCATATTTCACAAACATTTGAAGACTCGGATGTTCTAACGTGCTTTCGAACAATAGGTCACTTTTATCACCACCCAGTCTTAATCTCCAGCAGTTTATTCCTATTCCTGATTTTATTACCTTGTATTCCCTTGCAATTTTTAATAGTTCCACCTTTTGTCGTGATACCCATTGATGTATTTTATGCAGGTGTTTTATTGTTAATTGTTTTAATTGTATATGTTGTTATTGTGTTCTGCCTTTATTTGTTTGATTTTTGGGCACGGTCCCCATGTGAATGGCTCAGACTCCCCTCGGGGAGATGGAGGTGGGTTATTATTATTATTATTATTATTATTATTATTATTATTATTATTTTATTATGACACAGCAAACAAGATATGCTGGATTTCATATCACAAAATCAAAGTCCCAAGTGTCTAGGACTGTGTGATGTATTTTCGGATGATGCATGCAGATCCCAGTAGGGTGGCCTTTTGCAGTTGGCAGATCGTAATTTTGTCAATGTCTATTGTTTCCAAATGCCGGCTGAGATTTTTTGGCACGGCACTCAATGTGCCGATCACCACCGGGACCACCTGCACTGGTTTCTGCCAGAGTCTTTGCAGTTCAATCTTGAGGTCCTGATAGCAGCTGAGTTTTTCCTGTTGTTTTTCGTCAATGCGACTGTCACCTGGAATGGCAACATCAATGATCCAAACCTTTTTCTTTTCCACAACTGTGATGTCTGGTGTGTTGTGTTCCAGAACTTTGTTAGTCTGGATTCGGAAGTCCCACAGTATCTTTGCGTGCTCATTTTCCAATACTTTTGCAGGTTTGTGATCCCACCAGTTCTTTACTGCTGGCAGGTGGTACTTGAGGCATAAGTTCCAATGAATCATTTGAGCCACATAGTTGTGCCTCTATTTGTAGTCTGTCTGTGCGATTTTCTTACAGCAGCTGAGGATATGATCAATGGTTTCATCAGCTTCCTTGCACAGTCTGCATTTTGGGTCATCAGCTGATTTTTCGATCTTGGCCTTAATTGCATTTGTTCTGATGGCTTGCTCCTGGGCTGCAAGGATCAGGCATAATAATAATAATAATAATTATTATTATTATTATTATTATTATTATTACTTTATTATTATTTTCTCAATTTCATGAATCAGATTGCCTTGGGAACTTAAAGGACTTCTAAAACCCATTTGCATTTTGGTTTAGGGGACAATTAATGCCAAGAATAAAGGAAGGGAATGCCAGAAATCTGTACTAAATGTACCTGAGACTTTGGCATGCCTAAAACAGTTTTTTAGATCTCATCCCGTTTAATCTTAAAACTTGTAGTGTACTTTACCAAAGAACTGTAGATCCTGTAAAACATTACCTGATCTAGCCCATCTCTTTTGCTATGTGGCCAAGAAATCTAGAATGAGCTATGCCCTTGATGTATACTATTGCTGTTGCCTTGAGAGGACTTTGTAGAGATGTATGTGATGAGTGACATAAGCTTTAAAGGGGCCAGTCCAAAATGATTTAGTACCTAGGACAGAAAGGTCATCTACTAGTCTCTTTCCACTATTTAGCTTGGGACACAATCCACCTGAAATTTTATTTCTCCATAACCCATCTCGTGTCGATCTCCAAAGTCTTCTCAATACAACAGCAACTGTTTTGCACGAAGACAATGGTTGCTTTTAGAATTGAAGCCCCAAGGATACTTGTCAACACCATGAACTAGCTGTCCACCTTTTCTGGGTCCCAGTCATTGAATTTACCTTTCCCCTACTTACAGAAGGTAACACTGTGTATACGTAGAGAAGAAACATTTCAGGACTGAATTACAAATTGTCTATCCACCTGATTTCTTTAAAGCAACAACAATGCTTATATAGCTCCAAGTGTCAGCCATAAATAGAAGATAAAAGATTAGCAGTGCATATGAATACTTTGCCAGCTTTTTACCAGTGAGACAATTGCCTTTGGCGTATATTAAATACAAGGTTAAGTTGTTACTGGGTATAAATAGTGTAGCATTGTTGTCTGGAAATTGCACTTCCATTTATCTAAAGTAGGCAGTTGCTTAGTAATATCTAGATGTGGTGAAATCTTTCTCTTTCTCTGTATGGGGCAGGGTGGTGGTGGGGAGTTTCTGATCTGTTACAAAACATTTTGCTGCCACAAATGTTGTCCTTCCCACTCCAAATGGCTTGGATGTAACAAGTAAAAAAGCAATATAGCTGTCTTTGACAAGGTCCCAATTGAGTAACATGGATGGAACAAAGCTAGATTTTTAAAAATAATATAATAAGTGAGAATGAAGGCTCGTCATTAGTGTAATGATTAAGGATCTAATGGTATTGAAAAATTACTTTTAAGGAACAATTGAAAGGCATTCATTGTAATTAAATGTATCTTATGTCATTGTATTTTATTGTTACATTACTGGACTTGGTCCCCATGTAAGCCGCCCCAAGTCCCTTCGGAGAGATGGGGCGGGATATAAGAATAAAGTTGTTGTTGGTATTATTATTATTATTATTATTATTATTATTATTATTATTATTATTATTTTATGACACAGCAAACAAGATAGACATGCTGGATTTCATATCACAAAATCACAAGTTGAACATTTCCCAAGCGTTTAGGACTGTGTGGTGTATTTTCGGATGATGCGTGCAGATCCCAGTAGGGTGGCCTTTTGCAGTTGGCAGATCGTAATGTTGTCAATGTCTATTGTTTCCAAATGCCGGCTGAGATCTTTTGGCACGGCACCTAGTGTGCCCATCACCACTGGGACCACCTGCACTAGTTTCTGCCAGAGTCTTTGAAGTTCAATCTTGAGGTCCTGATAGTGGCTGAATTTTTCCTGTTGTTTTTCGTCAATGCGACTGTCACCTGGGATGGCAGCATCAATGATCCAAACCTTTTTCCTTTCCACAACTGTGATGTCTGGTGTGTTGTGTTCCAGAACTTTGTCAGTCTGGATTTGGAAATCCCACAGTATCTTTGTGTGCTTATTATTATTATTATTATTATTATTATTATTATTATTATTATTATTATTACACAGCAAACAAGATAGATATGCTGGATTTCATATCACAAAATCACAAGTCGAACACTTCCCAAGTCTCTAGGACTGTGTGATGTATTTTCGGATGATGCGCGCAGATCCCAGCAGGGTGGCCTTTATTATTTGTAGTTTGTCTTTCTCAAAAGGCCCCAAAACATAGCAAACATAACTGGTTACTTAGAAAAACTTCATCAAGCATAATGACAACAACTTTTTCAAATGTTGTAATGGGAACAAGCTGATCTTTAGAAGTAACTTTCTAATCTCTGTCCCCAAGCCAAAAGCACATAGTACACAAGACTGGCAAAGCTATTCTGCTACCAGAGGTAGGAAAGAGATATCATTTTGTGATCCCCGAAATGTGCAATTGAAACAGATGTCCCATTGGGTGTAATGGCCTCTGCAGTAACAGTAACAAACTCGTTAAAATCAATTTAGTCATACGTTGTTGAGTGTTTTGTAATAAAGTGGTAACTTACTTATATTTATGTTTGGTAAAGGTAAAGGTTTCCCCCTGACATTAAGTCTAATCATGTTAAACTCTGGGGGTTGGTTCTCATCTCCATTTCTAAGCTGAAGAGCCGGCGTTGTCCATAGACACCTCCAAGGTCATGTGGCCGGCATGATTGCATGGAGCGCTGTTGCCTTCCCACCTGAGCGGTACCTATTGATCTACTCACATTTGCATGTTTTCAAACTACTAGGTTGGCAGAAGCTAGGCTAACAGCTTCTAGGCTCACCCCTTCCCGAGATTTGAACCACTGACCTTTCGGTCAGCAAGTTCAGCAGCTCAGCGATTTAATCCACTGTGCCACCAGGGGCTCCTAAACATAACATAAACATAGACATAGACATAAAGCTTATGTTTTTAGCTTCTACGGCAGTGTCAAACGTTTTAAACTAAGGGCTGGTTTATGGTCCCTGTTTGAAAAAACATAAACAAATTCTTATGCACACTCCACATATCTTACTTGTAGTGCAGAAAAACAAGAAAGAACAATACAATATATAAAATGAAGAACCATTTTAACCAATATCAACTTAGCAATATTTCAATGGGAAGTTTGGGCTTGCTTTTGGCTGACGAGATAGTCAAGTTAATAAGGATTGTTGTTGTTGGGGCAACCCTAAGTCTCAATAAAATTTAGGGCAGGGGGCAGGTAAATGACCTCAGAGGGTTGCAACCAGCCTGCGGGCCTTAGTTTGGGGACCCCTATTCTGCTGTAAATGTAATTGAATTATATCTTTTAAGTTTAGCGATGATTAATGAAATTAGTTAAATCTCTCCTACCTCTGGGTTTCTGTGCCACCGTGAGTCAAGAGAAGATAAAGGGCCTGATTATTGCCTTGCTTAGAACATGCATGCTTCGAGACAGGAAGTTTTATAGCTGTATTAAAAATTCATTTAGGTTGTTGGACTAAATTTAGGTATGATCATGCAGTAATAGCTGTACTGGACATTGGAGTACAATAAAGAATGCACAAAGAGATATAAGAACAAGTAGTTTAGGTATGATCATGCATTAATAGCTTTACTGGACATTGGAGTAAAATAAAAAATGCACAAAGAGATACAAGAACAAGTAGTGGGGACTCAGAATGTAAAATTAAGCTGGAGTAGGGAGCTCAGTGTACCCTCTAAGCCAAAGGATGTAATGAAATAGAGGACATCCAGGCCACTTCAGGAAGGCTTGGACTGAAATGAATATGGCCAGACATTGTGTGTGTGTGTACATTCCTTCAAGTATCCTGTGGACATATGGCAACTCCATGAATCCCATATTAAACAAGGAATATTCAGAGATGGTTTTGCCAGTACTCTACTCTGAAGTATAGCCTAAAGCACCCAGAATTTATTGATGATCATCCATTCATCTGATCTTGGAAGTTAGCTTCCAAGATCAGATGAAATATGGTGCCTTTAGAGTATTAGAAAGGAACCCCAGTGGCGAAGTGTGTTAAAGTGCTGAGCTGCTGAACTTGTGGACCAAAAGGTGCCAGGTTCAAATCCTGGGAGCGGCTTGAGCGCCCGCTGTTAGCTCCAACTCCTGCCAACCTAGCAGTTCGAAAACATGCCAATGTGAGTAGATCAATAGGTACTGCTCTGGCGGGAAGGTAACGACGCTCCATGCAGTCATGCCAGCCACATGACCTTGGAGGTGTCTACGGACAATGCCGGCTCTTCAGCTTAGAAATGGAGATGAGCACCAACCCCCAGAGTTAGACATGACTGGACTTAATGTCAGGAGAAACCTTTACCTTACTAGAGTATTAGAATACTCTAAACCAATGGTTCTCAATCTGTGGGCCGCGACCGAGCAAAACAAAAATCCGATCTGCAAACCTCCTTCCTCTTTATTTATTTTATTTACTGTATTTATGTTCCTTTCCGGAGAGCTGACAATTGCATTAGATAGACCACATCAGCTCTAGATTATTAAATATGGTTTTCTGTAGGCAAGCAGATGGTGACTACAAGATGGCATATGTTCAGTTTCAGAAACTAGAGCTGATATGGTCTATATCAGCACCCCAAATAACCAAACTGAATCTAAAGTTGACCAAAAACTGATTTGTAACCCTTTTGGTACAAATGTTGGAGAGTGGTCCCTAGTCAAAGTGGGCCCTGGTTAAAAAAAAAAAAAAAAAGCATTGGGAACCACTGCTCTAAACCCAGATAGGCCAGAGCAAATCAGGTGGCATTTCTTAATGCTTATGAAATCACCCATGTCAACTTTGCTCATTAGTCTGAGCAATATGAGAACTCTACTCTGTGAGCTAACTCTTTGCTGCTGTGCTTTCACATTATTTCCATGTTTCAAATTTGGCAGGAGTTGACTCTTACAAAGATCAAAACTCTGTTTTAGAGTCTTGATGCTGACAGTTCTTCTTTTTAAAGAAACTAATGGTGTTATTGGGATGCCTGCCCTCAGCAGTACTGGAAGTTTTCCATCTTACTATTAATTCCCAGCATTTGTTGAGCGAGTCAGAAGAATTTGATACTTTTATGGGATCTTTCTTTTGTAAATTTAAGGCCACTCTCTGGCTTGCTTTCCATCAATAAATAAAACAATGGAAACGCATGCAAAATTGTCTGTGCAGCAGGAAAGCAGGTTCCCCCAAGTCTTTTATATTATCATATGCTCTTATTATTTATTAAACACAAAAATGGGAACAAATAAGAGAAAGATGAACTTCTGTGAATATTTATGCTACTGGGAACATCATAAACTTGGCTCCAGAATCCAAAGAATGGCCTCTTAACACAATATCAGATTCGATGTGATTAATTCCATAGTCTGTACAGTGTTCCCTCACTACTTCGCGGTTCACTTTTCGCAGATTCGCTGTTTTGCGGTTTTTCAATAAACTCTAAATAAAACTATTATAAATCATAAAAAAATTACAATTTACAGCCTAAGGAAGGAAGGAAGGAGAAGCCAAAGCGAGAGAAAGAGAGCTCAAGCGGCAATAGGAAGAGAAGAAGGCGATTTATCAACACACGATTGGTTGATAAAGACTTAAAATAGTGTATAACTACCAAAATAATGTATAAATATTATTTATCCTACTTCGCGGATTTTCACTTATTACGGGTGGTCCTGGAACCTAACCCCAGCAATAAGTGAGGAAACACTGTACCTATAACTGAGTCCATAGGAAGCATGGGGCTATTGGTAGTTACAAGAAAAGTGGATCTATTAAATCCATGGTGGGGTTGATTCACCGTTTAACATTGTATTAAGTTGGTCTACTATGACTGGAACTTCACGCCATTGTGTACATACTGTGAAAGGACAAAGAAGCATGTTGCCTTTTAAAAAAATTGAATCCTACTCCCCCTATAAATTATTAGAATGAAAGCTGAAAGTTGTTGCCTAGATTTTGTTTTATTTATCAACTAGCTTGGGGGCCTGATGGTGCCCAGGTTGGTAGGGGTCATAGTATTGCTGGATGCAGGTGAAGTAAAAGGTAAAGGTAAAGGTTTCCCCTGACATTAAGTCCAGTCATGTCTGACTCTGGGGGTTGGTGCTCATCTCCATTTCTAAGCCAAAGAGCCAGCGTTGTCCGTAGACACCTCCAAGGTCATGTGGCCGGCATGACTGCATGGAGCGCCGTTACCTTCTGGCCGGAGCGGTACCTATTGATCTACTCACATGTTTTTGAACTGCTAGGTTGGCAGGAGCTGGAGCTAACAGCGGGCACTCACTCCACTCCTGGGATTTGAACCTGTGACCTTTTGGTCTGCAAGTTCAGCAGCTCAGTGCTTTAACACACTTCACCACCGGGGTTTCTTAAAGTGAAGAACTCCCAAAATCAAGGTCCATTCCCACTAACCCCTGCAGTATGTTCAGTTGGTCACAGGACTTCTCTGTGCCAAGTTTGGTCCCAGTCCATTGTCGGTGAGGGTCACAGTTTCTATGGATGTAGGTAAACTATAACTTCCATTATGGTCAATTTTCCCCAAACATCTCCAGTATGTTCTGTTGATCATGGGAGGTCTGTGTGCCAAGTTTGGTCCAGGTCCATCATTCGTGGGAGTAGCAGTGGTCTCTGGAAGTGAGTGAAGGTACTGCAAGTCCCATCATCAGTGGCAAGTTTGGTTCAGGTCCATCTTTGGTTGGGTTCACAGCGCTCTCTGGATATAGGTGATCTACAACTCCTGTAAATTATGGTGAATTCTCCCCAAACCTCTTGTTCAATTCCTGATCAATTCCTCTGTGTGCCATAGGAAAGTGTAGGAAAGAGTTAAGGGAGAGGCAGTGGGCGGGATCACGCAAATTCCACACCAAGGGAGAGAAAAAGGAACCCTGGGATGTCCATTCTGGAGGAAAAACAGAACATCTAGGATGAAATTGTCTCTGCATGAAAGCCTTTACTAGGGTGTGGGGCAGGATGGTGTTTGTGGAGGAGACTGGCAGGGTTAGGTGCTCAGTATAACCTGCAATATCAGTGGAGGGAGGGCCATTGGTGTTTCCTGCTCAGCGGGATCTATAGCTGTTTGTGGAAGTGGAAGTCTGTCTGTGTAAGTGGACACCTCCGCCACATCCACACATCCACATTTTCACTTTTATTATGTGTATAGATAAATCATCCAAAGGAATTGATTCCTAATTAAGGAAGTCACTTTGTCTGACATAGTTGCAAGAGCTATTTATGAATCACATCAAATTATTTGAGCTGGGATGAAACTTTAATCAAAAGAACCCCGAGTGTGACTTACTTTCAATAAGTATAGTTTTATATCACATCCTTGATCACAAAGCATGACTTAGAATAGAACTACTGCTTTAAAAAAACTTGTAATTTTTAACAGCAAAGTTCTAGACCTTGTGATTGCCTGGGAAGTTCAGAAACAGGATGTGATGGTGATAGCCACAAAATCCACTGTTCATTCTCAGTATCATATAATCATAAATACACTTCCTCTTTGTACTAAAAATCTACTGTTCTAGTGTTCAGTGCTAATTAGACACTGAGATTTTATGCCCCAAGCATTTGTCTAATTCTTTTCACGTAAAATTTGACAGAAAGCTGTCTAACTTAGGGAAAGTACCACTTCCTAACAGAAGGCAACGTCAAATGTCCCTCACCCTCCTAGATAGTGTGAACACGTATTCACGAAGGATATGTTCCAAGATTCCCCCATGAATAACTAAAATGGTAAATAATAATAAAGCCTCTGCTTGTGATGGAAGCATACCATAAAATCACACTAGAAGACCTAGTTTACCATCTTTCATTTTGAATCCACTCTAAATCCCCTCAGAGAGAGAGGGAGGGATACATATAAAGTATTATTATTATTATTATTATTATTATTATTATTATTATTATTATTATTTTATGACACAGCAAACAAGATAGATATGCTGGATTTCGTATCACAAAATCACAAGTCGAACACTTCCCAAGTGTCTAGGACTGTGTGATGTATTTTCGGATGATGTTTGCAGATCCCAGTAGGGTGGCCTTTTGCAGTTGGCAGATCGTAATGCTGTCAATGTCTATTGTTTCCAAATGCCGGCTGAGATCTTTTGGCACGGCACCCAATGTGCCGATCACCACTGGGACCACCTGTACTGGTTTCTGCCAGAGTCTTTGAAGTTCAATCTTGAGGTCTGAGCGTTTCCTGTTGTTTTTCGTCAATACGACTGTTACCTGGGATGGCGACATCAATGATCCAAACATTTTCTTTTCCACAACTGTGATGTCTGGTGTGTTGTGTTCCAGAACTTTGTCAGTCTGGATTCGCAAGTCCCACAGTATCTTTGCGTGCTCATTTTCCAATACTTTTGCAGGTATTACTATTATTATTATTATTATTATTATTATTAATAATAATAATAATAATAATAATAATAATAATAATAGTAATAAGAGTGGCCCACAAATAAATCCATGGCTAAGTAAAATTATTGATGTTGACCCTATTGGTAAAAGATCATACTGTACTGGCTCTGCCTTTAGTACAGTACAATGGAACCTCTACTTAAGAGCATCCCAACTTAAGAGCATTTTAAGTGAAGAGCTGTCGCTCTACCTGGGTTTTGCTTTGACATAAGAGCAGCATTTTGAGTTAAGAGTTAAGAAAAAGAGGGAATGCTAGTGTGATAGTACAGGCCTTTAGGGCTTCAAGGGAGCAGCCTCTGTGCCTTGTTCCTCTGTGCCTCATGCTCTTGTCCACTTTGGGAGATTGCTGTCCAGTTTGCTCTTGTCCGCTTTGAGGAACTTTGGGTTAGTTGATTTTGTGTGGTTTTTATTCCTAGTATGTTTCACTTATGAAGAGAGAGAGGGAAAGAGAGCAAGAGAGGGAAGGAGGCTGGAATGAATACAGTATGAAGAAAAAGATGCTTCTCCTTCTTCACTTTGTGCTTCCTTGCCACAGCGTTGTGCTTCAGCCTTTTTGAAGTTGATCTTCCATTTTTATTGTTCCATGTGAATGTGCATTTACACATAATTTGTTATTTATAAAGTACATTTTCTTATATATGTGACAAAAAGGGGGGACAGAACAAAGTAATAGCATTTCAATAGGGAAGTTGCTTTGAGATAAGAGTGTTTTGAGTTAAGAGTTCAGCCACAGAACAAATTAAACTCTTAAGTCAAAGCATCACTATATAAAGAATTATTCTGTGCAGTACCTTAATTTTTAGCTATCTCTCTTTCATTTTCATTCCTTTCCCTTCTTGCTTCCCTTTCCCACCCTCCCGAGGAACACTCGAAAGTGGCTGAAAATAGTTGCCTTAATGCTGGGTTTCTTCTCCTGTAGAATTTCATTGAGCTCTTAACATGCTAGTGGCTGGTAATATTCCTGTAATTTTAGTACAATATCATCTCCCTGAAGAAGTTAAAAACACACACCCTAGAATTACTTTCAGGTCTTATTCCATGATTATTCTGGAATAAGTCTCAATGATTTTGGTGAAACTCTTTCCAGTAAGTCTGTTTTAGAACAGGTTAAGTTTAAAAGATGCAATTCTGCCTGATAATGCATTGGGGTTTTAAGATCTTTTAAATTTCTATCAGAATGTACTCCTTTTTCAACTCAGTTGAATTTTTTGTGCTTTAAGAAAGATTGTTAACATAAATATTATACTCTGTAGACCACAAGATTTTAATGATGGAAAGCTATTGCACTTTGGGAGATAAACAATACTATCCTACTGAGAAGAAAAGTTTGGAAAGTGACATTTAAGAAAGATGTCATAACATGATAAAACTACTCCAAAGCGTCCAGAGGAGGGCGACTAAAATGATTAAGGGTCTGGAGAACAAGCCCTATGAGGAGCGGCTTAAAGAGCTGGGCATGTTTAGCCTGCAGAAGAGAAGGCTGAGAGGAGACATGATAGCCATGTACAAATATGTGAAGGGAAGTCATAGGGAAGAGGGAGCAAGCTTGTTTTCTGCTGCCCTGCAGACTAGGACACGGAACAATGGCTTCAAACTACAGGAAAGGAGATTCCACCTGAACATCAGGAAGAACTTCCTCACTGTGAGAGCTGTTCGACAGTGGAACTCTCTCCCCGGGGCCGTGGTGGAGGCTCCTTCCTTGGAGGCTTTTAAGCAGAGGCTGGATGGCCATCTGTCGGGGGTGCTTTGAATGCGATTTCCTGCTTCTTAGCAGGGGGTTGGACTAGATGGCCCATGTGGTCTCTTCCAACTCTACTATTCTATGATTCTATGATTCTACTCCTATCTGAAAAGTAGTGGGATACAATATCCCCTCAATTATTACGGGGTTACATTCCAGGACCACCCGCAATAAGTGAAAATCCGCGAAATAGGGACACTATATTTATTTTAATATTTATACATTATTTTAGTAGTTGTACACTATTTTAATTCTTTATCAACCAATCGTGTGTTGATTAATCGCCTCCTTCTCCTCCTGTTGCTGCTTGGGCTCCTTTTTTCTCACTTTGGTTTCTCCTTCCTCCCTTTCTTAGGCTGAAAATTGTAATTTTTTTATTATTTATAATACTCTTTTAGAGTTTATTGAAAAACCGCGAATCAGCAAATCCGCAAAAAGTGAACCACAAAGTAGTGAGGGAACACTGTATTTTCTATTGGATCCAGAGCATTTTCCTACCCTTGTTTATGCTGGAATGCATAAAATGCATTGAACATAATATTGCCCTGAAAGCAGAATCTGGTCCCCTTTAAAGTCAACTTTCATTTTTTTTAAAAAATGAATACATTTCCGGCTCTTATGAAGAGATCTTCTTAAAATATGTAGGCAATGCCTGCCCAAGAGGGATGACGGTGCTTTCCTGTGGTTGATGATGGGAGTTCGACATAGTGTGTATACAGTCATCATGCCTCCCCACAAATAGAAAAATAAGAATACATTATGCAAAATAATGAAAAGCATAGGGTGGGTCCTTTTTTTTGTGCCAAATTTGCATCTTAAAGAAGATGCCACATCCAGATTTCCCTGGCGTAGAAATTCAAATGAGTGGAAGTTGAGAGAGAATGAGTTAGTGAAACATAAATACAGTAAGCACCTAGTTGCATTGATTTTATTCACAAAAAGATTTAAGAGTGCCTAAATCTCTTTGTCTTATTCCCATTGGTTACTACTGAGAGAGCCTTGCTCCATGTATTAATCTGCTCTTCACTCCCTTATGCAGTTGTAGCTAATGGCCCGTATCAGGAGGGCAGTGAATCTGCTCTGGGTTTATTTTAGACCTTAAAGGAGCTATCCAAAAGGTTATTTCCCTGTCCCCAAAATAATGTTAGCACCCTTGATAGCTCCTTTAAAGTCTGGAATAAAATGTAGAATAGATTCCACCCGTTCACTTAAGTGGAAACTACCAGCTACCCTGGCATTGTAATAATTTTATTTCTAACCATTTTCTAAGCCCTTGGACTACGTTTCCTTAGAACCTTAGTCACACAACAATTATGATACTGATTTTTTTTTCCCGTAGAGAAACTGCAAGTTGCTTCTGGAGTGAGAGAATTGGCCGTCTGCAAGGACGTTGCCCAGGGGATTCCCGGATGGTTTTTTAAAAAATGTTTTTACCATCCGTGTGGGAGGCTTCTCTCATGTCCCCGCATGGAGCTGGAGCTGATAGAGGGAGCTCATCCGCGCTCTCCCCGGGTTGGATTCGAACCTGGCAGCCTTCAGGTCAACAACCCAACCTTCAAGTCACAAGGCTTTAACCCACTACTCCACCGGGGGCTCCTCATGATACTGATAAGTGAGATTTTTTGGTTAAGGAGCTCTTACAACACATGCACTGATAATATTTGTAAAATTCTCCAATCCCCACAGCTGTGTTGTGTAACTGGCGCAGACTCTTTTCTTCAGAGCGATTTGTTCCTATCACTCCTTATAGTAAATGTTTAGTAAATTATAGCAAAAACACATTTCAAAAAGTAATTGATTGGCATTGCCTTTTAAGAATGTTTAACAATTAAAAATTGCATCATGAAACAAAGTTCAAAGTTAGTGATTCCAATAAAGGTTTTACGTCAATCCTGAATGTTTAAAATGTAACATGTTGTTCTATCTTTGTTGTTGCTTCTTGCTCATTTGATGGGGAGAGAAACAGTGTAGATTGAGTCCACCTTATCCAGAATTTCAAAATCCAAAATGCTATAAATTTACTATAAGGGATAGTAAGTTAAAGCAATGGTATTCCCCGTAGTAACCTATGGATGCGAGAGCTGGACCATAAGGAAGGCTGAGCGAAGGAAGATAGATGCTTTTGAACTGTGGTGCTGGAGGAAAATCCTGAGAGTGCCTTGGACCGCAAGAAGATCCAACCAGTTCATCCTCCAGGAAATAATGCCCGACTGCTCACTGGAGGGAAGGATATTAGAGGCAAAGATGAAGTACTTTGGCCACATAATGAGAAGACAGGAAAGCTTGGAGAAGATAATGATGCTTGGGAAAATTGAAGGAAAAAGGAAGAGGGGCCAACCAAGGGCAAGATGGATGAATGGTATCCTTGAAGTATTGTTGTGTGTTTTCCAGGCTGTATGTTCCAGAAACATTTTCTCCTGATGTTTCACCCACATCTATGGCAGGCATCCTCAGAGGTTGTGAAGTATATATACCTCACAACCTTTGAGGATGCCTGCCATAGATGTGGGCGCAACATCAGGAGATAATGCTTCTGGAACATTGCCATACAGCCCAGAAAACACACAACAACCTTGTGATTCCAGCCATGAAAGCCTTCGACAACACATCCTTAAAGTGACTGGCTTGACCTTGAAGGAGCTGGGGGTGGCCACGGCCGACAGGGAGCTCAGGCGTGAGATGGTCCTTGAGGTCACGAAGAGTTGGAGGTGACTGGATGAATAAACAACAAATTATAAGTTATACTCAACCAGTATGAGTAAAGAAATGGCATAAAAGCTGGGAAATATTTGTAAAAATGCCCTTTAAACATAATATTGAAAGGAAACTAACATTGAAAGGAAGACGTTGCTGTGACTTCATGCCACCTCATTATATTACTTTTAGAACACAAAGGGAAGAAAAAAAGTTCAGTGGCACCTCTGAATCGAATACATTTTCAAACCATCAAGACTAACAATTTGGTTAGTCCTAAAAGTATCACAATTATTTGTTATTTATTTGCTGCTGCTCAGTTGTTTAGTTGTCTCCGACTCTTCGTGGCCTCATGGACCAGTCCACGCCAGAGCTCCCTGTCGGCTGTCACTGCCCCCAGTTCCTTCAAGGTCAACCCAGTCACTTCAAGGATACTGTCCATCCATCTTGCCCTTGGTCGGCCTCTCTTCCTTTCTCCTTCCATTTTGCCCATCATCGTGATCTTTTCCAAGCTTTCCTGTCTCCTCATGATGTGGCCAAAATACTTCAGTTTTGCCTCTAATGTCCTTCCCTCCAGTGAGCAGCCGGGCATTATTTCCTGGAGGATGGACTGGTTGGATCTTCTTGCAGTCCAAGGCACTCTCAGGATTTTCCTCCAGCACCAGAGTTCAAAAGTGTCTTATCTTCCTTCGCTCAGCCTTCCTTATGGCCCAGCTCTCGCATCCATAGGCTACTATGGGGAATACCATTGCTTTGACTATGCGGACCTTCATTGCCGGTGTGATGTCTCTGGTCTTCACTATTTTGTCAAGGATGTCCATTGCTCTCCTCCCAAGAAGTAAACGTCTTCTGATTTCCTGGCTGCAGTCTGCATCTGCAGTGATCTTCGCGCCTGGAAATATAGCCTGTCACTGCCTCCACGTTTTCTCCCTCTGTTTGCCAGTTATCAATAGGTGTAGTTGCCATGATCTTGGTTTTTTTGACATTTAACTGCAACCCAGCTTTTGCACTTTCTTCTTTCACCTTGGTGATAAGGCTCCTCAGCCCTTTCTCACTTTTGGCCATCAGAGTGGTATCATCTGCATACCTAAAGTTGTTAATGTTTTTTCCAGCAATTTTAACTCCGGCCTTGGATTCCTCAAGCCCCGCATGTCGCATGATGTGTTCTGCGTACAAGTTGAATAGAGAGGGTGAAAGTATGCAGCCCTGCCGCACTCCTTTCCCAATCTTGAACCAGTCTGTTGTTCCGTGATCTGTTCTTACTGTGGCTACTTGGTCTTTATACAGATTTCTCAGAAGACAGACAAGGTGACTTGGTATCCCCTTACCACCAAGAACATGCCACAGTTTATTATGATCCACACAGTCAAAGGCTTTAGAATAGTCAATAAAGCAGAAGTAGATGTTTTTCTGAAACTCCCTGGCTTCCTCCATTATCCATTATTAATTTACTTCACTTATATACTGCTTTTCTCACCCCAGGTGGGAGACTCAAAGCGGTTTCCAAACATATTATGGCAAAATTCAATGCCTATATATGCCTACAAGGTGACTTTTTCCTTCCCTTTTAATATTGAAGAGGCTAACTCTTTGACAATTACTTTTGGAATGTGACCTCATTATGCCCTCCTTGGCCTCTGACCCACCCCCCAAGGCCCTCATCAGGAAAAGGTAATTACATTACTTTGAATGTGTTATTTCCACGTTCTGCAGTTCTTGTGTACCACTTCCTCAGATGTAACATTATTATTGTCATTATCAACATTTATATCTAGCCTCCCTCTCAATGATGAGATTCAGAATGGCTAACAGCATATGTAAAAACAATATGCATGAAAACGGTACAGAAGCTTCAGTAAAAGTATAAATGAATTTAAAAATGATTAAACAAATGATAAAAATATTACAACATTAAAATTAATTAAAAGACAACATATACACTGTAAAAACAACACTGCACAATGTATGCCTGATGGCAGAAAATTGTTTACATTTGCTGATGGGAGGAAAGAAAGGACGGGGCCATTCTGGCCTCCCTGGAAAGGAAGTTCAAGTGTTTGGGTGCAACCATGAAAACACCCTGGCTCGCGTTCCCACCAAATGAGCATGAGAAAGTGGTGGGACAGAACAGAAACCTTCTCCAGATGATCGTTGGCCCTTCTACACTGCTATATAATCTAGATCAGGGGTCCCCAAACTACGGTCCCATTGAGCCACATGCGGCCCATTGAGGCCGTTTATTCCATGGCACAAAGGCTGAAGGGGGTTGGGCTAAATGGCCCAAGGGGTCTCTTCCAACCCTCTTTACTATTATTATTATTATTATTATTATTATTATTATTATTATTATAAATAACATTTTATTGATTAGCCCATTGGCCGTATCAAAATATCTAACACATAGACATACATACAACATACAACCTGCGGTACAAAAGAAGTGAAAATAAACAAACTGTTAACAAGATCCCATTCATGTCAAATATCTGCATCACCTCCACAGTTTACCCCAATTGATTCCAAATATGCAATTCTCAGCTGTGTTGCTTTGAATAGGAAAAGGGCTGTTTTGTGTGTTATTTTAATATTCTGGCCGACCAACAAAATTTAAGTTTTAATATGTGGGTCCCAGTGTGTTTTGTGACTAAGGTATTGGTTTCTCTCTTTCTTATACAATTCACATGTAGATGTACATGTGTGATATCATCCACCTTTGATGCTCCACAAATACAAAATCTAATTATTATTATTATTAACATTGAGGCTGGTAGGCCATCTGTTAGGGGTCCTTAGCTTGTGCTTTTGATCCATAAAGGCAGAAAGGAGTTGGGATTATTATTCTTATTATTATTATTTGTTAAATCTTTTATATATTGTATTTTACTGTGTTATTTAACTATTTTACTGTTTTATTCTTATTTTTATTGTATTATGATATACTGGTAGTGATCCTGCCAGTTGTGTAAGCCGCCCTGAGTCCCCTCAGGGAGAACGGCGGGGTAGAAATATTGCAAATAAATAAATATTGCTTGGTGGCCACCTGGCCAACTATAGTCCGGCCCTCCAACGATCTGAGGGATCGTGAACTGGCCCCCAGTTTTAAAAGTTTGGGGACCCCTGATCTAGATTATCAAAGCAGATAATCCACATTATCTGCTTTGGACTGGATTATAAGAATCTAAACTGTCATATAATCCAGTTGAAAGCAGATAACCTGGATTTTATATGACAGTGTAGAATCATAGAATCATAGAATCGTAGAGTTGGAAGAGACCTCACGGGCCATCCAGTCCAACCCCCTGCAAGAAGCAGATAAATCTCATTCAAAGCACTTAGAACTTAGAACTCGAATGGGGACTTAGAACTCGAATGGGCTCACAAAGGGAGATAAGGACCCTGATAGGTGCACACACCTGCAGCTCCTGTCTCCTTTAGAGTAGAAACATCTTTAATGAAGCATTAGACCCAGATGGTCTCTAAAGTCAGAAGGGAAAGGATCCCAGGAAGCAGCATTTCTTAAGCCCTCCCTTTTCTCTTGATTTGGAAGCAGAAAGGAGATTGAAGGGCGGGAGAGGGGGCATTATAAGGCCCTGCCAGTTCTTCTTGATTTGGACACCTCCAAATCAAGAAAAGGGAGGACTTTTTAAAGGAAGCCCAGGGTAGAATATCTCCAGGTCAGTCTCTCTTCCTTCTCAGGGAAATGGGAAGTCCCCTTAAAATGTCTTGAAAAACTGACTCCTGTAGGGAGATAGCAGCATGGTACACATAACCTTTTGAGGATATAACCTTATGAGGGATATAAGGACAAACAATGCCCAAAATGATGGGAAGGGAAGCCTGGGACCCCCCCCCCCCCATAATGGGTCGGATAGAAAATGAATCTTTCAGCTTCCTAGATCAAAAACAGATTTCTGTCTTCCCAAATTTGGGAGGCTCCCAAAAACGGATTGGGACCCCCACCGAAATCTGGGATACCGAAATGGATAGCAGTTTACCGGGTTTACACAAGCCTAATATTTAATGCTCCCACCTCCTACTTTCCTAGACCTGGGTCTGACTGTGCCCCACCCTCCTCGGGCACTCTCATATTCCATGAATGCTCCTACACCTCCCTCCAGTTTCTCTTCCCTTTTCATTTCCAACTAGATTTCTTTTTTAATTATTTTAATTAGTATTTTGTTCTTTAGCTTTTTGATATACCTCTGCATCTTAGCTCTTTGGCCTAGATTTTGAATGATTTTATTATATGAGGGTTATCCAGAAAGTACATTACGTTTTGGAATTTAAAATGAACAAAGTATAGGAGAAAACATTTACCATATGCAGTTGAAAACCACACCCAAATACCACATCTCACGTAGTCACCATTCAAATCTAGGCACTAGATGAAGGAGCTTTGCAACTCCTCCCCCACTAAATTCTGCTGCTTGTTTCCTGAACCACTTGTTTCCAACAATGTGATCATGGCTGACAATGCAGCGTTTTGGTGATGCTGCGCAGCTGCGGAAAGGGGTGACCGGCTGGTTGAGGACAAGTGGCAGAATTTAGTGGGGAAGGAGTTGCAAAGCTCCTTCATTGCTATGGTAAGTGTCTAGATTTGAATGGCAACTACATGAGATGTGGTATTTGGGTGTGGCTTTCAATTGCATATGGTAAATGTTTTCTCCTATACTTTGTTCATTTTTAATTCCAAAACGTAATGTACTTTCTGGATAGACCTCGTATTATGTTTTTATGAGACTGTCCCCCACTCTCCTTATGCTGGGCTATAAGCATAATAAAGAGTTGAAATTTGGTTGACCTATAGTCCTCTGTAATGTTACTTTAGAGGAGACCCATCCAAATCCAGGCAGCTATTTCTCAGTAAAAGTGATATGGATCACAGCCATCAATTTTGTTTATATAATTATGGCTCTTTCTCTCAGATGCGTATCAAAATAACAGAAGAGCAGCAATACCATATAGATATAAATAGCATTGGTTGTGGAATGTATTATTCATAATGAGCATGAGAACCTGTTTTTTCCAGAAGAATTGTTCTGATTAAATCATTCACTCATAGGGCCTCCAGTTATTTTTTCCTCCGTTTGGAATTATTGAAGGTTTTTTTAAAAAAAGGTAAATGGATGTACATATCCATATTTGGTAAACTAGTAGAAAATAACTGAATGAGGGCTTTTTCGTGCAAACAGATAATTTTTAAAGCAACCATGCAGTGTAAACAAGTCCATTAAACATGGGAGAGTTGTGTTCTCTCTCTTTCTCTCTTTCCCTCTCTCCTTGGTCTACACAGTCTGCAAGGAATGAAAATCAAATTATTTTATATAATACTGCTTCTTACAGAGTTCCTTTAAGTGAAGTATGAAAGCTGTAGTGTAAGCTTTATTGGCCTATAAATATGTCATTATAGTTGGACTACATTTATATGTTCTGGATTGGTGTTTAAGCCAAGAAAATATGTCTCTACAGGTTGATGTGTGCTTTAAAAAAAACCCTTTGAGGCATGCAACAGAATGTATTTCAGGATAAGGTTATTAAAACAGCATTTTCATTTTTTGTAGCAGGCTCATTGTCAGTTACGCCGCCAAAAAACGTCTGAGGATAGGCAGTTACAAATGGCTTCATCTCCAAATTTGTCTTTAGAAGAAATAAAAAGTCAAGAGCAGAGATTGAAGGAAGTAGTGGAGGGGAGGGAATTACTTAATTTAATGCTCCAGGGCGCCATTTATTGGAGTGTCATAGTACAGCCAGACTCTTCCTTCCCACTTTTTCCTCTTCTTGCTGTTTGAACTCATATGGCTTTATTCTATGAATAAACTGGCAATAATACGTGCATGGTTTCAGACACAATGCTTTATGTTTACTGCTCAATGGCTGAGGATATATTTGCGTAGAGACTTTGTTGGTGCTTTAGCTATATGCTGCTGTGTATGATGCCTTGCATGAAATGTGCAGCTATTTCTTTTCTGTCACTTCCGCCGAAAAATCTTTTAAGATTTGGTTGTACACTTGGCACAACCAATGCTCATAGGTTTCTCGGTGGTAAATGAAGTATAAAGGCAAAGCAGAAAAACAGTTTGCAGTATATTAACATGTTCTAAAGGTTGGTTCAACATTGTAATGATCAAATCACCATTCGACAAGCAGTTGGCTCCTTGGCATTATTATTATTATTATTGTATGACACAGCAAACAAAATAGATATGCTGGATTTCATATCACAAAATCACAAGTCGAACACTTCCCAAGTGTTTAGGACTGTGTGATGTATTTTCGGATGATGCGCGCAGATCCCAGTAGGGTGGCCTTTTGCAGTTGGCAGATCGTAATTTTGTCAATGTCTATTGTTTCCAAATGCCGGCTGAGATCTTTTGGCACAGCACCCAGTGTGCCAATCACCACCGGGACCACCTGTACTGGTTTCTGCCAGAGTCTTTGAAGTTCAATCTTGAGGTCCTGATAGCGGCTGAGTTTTTCCTGTTTTTTTTCGTCAATGCGACTGTCACCTGGTATGGCGACATCAATGATCCAACCCTTTTTCTTTTCCACAACTGTGATGTCTGGTGTGTTGTGTTCCAGAACTTTGTCAGTCTGGATTCGGAAGTCCCACAGTATCCTTGCGTGTTCGTTTTCCATTACCTTTGCAGGTTTGTGATTCCACCAGTTCTTTTCTGCATGGAGGTGGTACTTGAGGCATAAATTCCAATGACTCCTTTGGGCCACAAAGTTGTGCCTCTGTTTGTAGTCAGTCTGTGCGATTTTCTTTATTATTATTATTATTATTATTATTATTATTATTATTATTATTACTATTAGAAACACAACAAGATTAGTACACAGCAAACAAGATCACTATGCTGGCTGTTATATTGGATCACACATTGGACACTTCCCAAGTATCTAGGCTGTGTGATGTATTGGCGAATAATGTGTGCAGATCTGGATAGGGTGGCCTTTTACAGCTGACAGATGGTGTTTAAGTGAAGGCCAAGGTCTTCAGACACTGCACTCAGTGTACCGATCACCACTGGGACCACCTTTACTGGCTTGTGCCAGAACCTTTGCAGTTCGATCTTTAAATCTCGTATCATGTTAGCTTTTCCAGTTGGAATGAGGAAGTTGCTGTCGCAGTGGATGATGAAGCAGCTACTCCCCCTGTGGCCGGAATCAAGCATACCCTCAGTAAGCTGGAAGCTGGAGAAGGTTTAAATTGCCTCTGCGTCTGTCTCTGTCTCTGTTCTATGTTTATATGGCATTGAATGTTTGCCTTATATGTGTACAATGTGATCCGCCCTGAGTCCCCTTCGAGGTAAGAAGGCCGGAATATAAATACCGTAAATAAACAAATAAATAAACAAATTGCTGTATCTAAAAGCAAGTCTAAACATGGAGCTCTCAGTCCCCTGGCGTTCTGAAAGGTTTGCTTGTAGTAGATTTTAGATGGATGCGGGACATCCGCCGAGTATTTTCTTTTGAATTTATAAAATTGACGCTTCGAGATGCGCTGGACCTCATGAGCACTGAGGCGAATATATAAATGTGCACACAAGCATATTTCTTGCTGTTATCTCTCCTCATCCTTCTGCTGCCTTTACATCTTCCCTCTTGAACCCCGCTTCACTTTGGGAATCAGTTACCTGCCAAGCTGGTGCGCACTGTGTACATTCCAGCTCTGTTTAATTTCACAAATATGAGAATAAGTGCATGGTTTCTGGGAGTTTTCATGGGAATTGCGATTTTCCTACTTCTTGTCAGGGGGTTGAACTGGATGGCCCACAAGGTTTCTTCCAACTCTATGATTCTAGGGTTTTAATTGTACTTTTCTTTAGCCATCAATGTGTCTGTGGCTCCTTCCATTAACAATCCTCATCAGATGTTTCTGGATTTTAAAATGTACACATGCATTGGAGCAGTCTATCAGAGTATTGCAGCAACTTCCCATCTTTTTCTTGGGTACAGGGACAAACAGTGATGTAAATATGCACATTTTTTGGCCAATCTCGGATTTTAAGTGCACCTTTTAAATCCGTGTTTTGCAGCCGATGATGCAATTCAGTGCACATTTTCAGCAAACATCATCTAGCCATCCTAGATGTAACCACCGCAAGGCTGATGAAGATCAGCCAATAATCTGGAGAAAGTATAACTGTGGCCAAAAGAAGCAACTTTCAGAAAAGATACTGTCAAATTCACAGAAGCAGATTGCTGTGAACATGGATTTGCTTTGGAGCTCCCTTCAACTTCAAAATGATTAATGATAACTTTATTAGAACTAGGCCCAAAAAGATTGAAGGAGAAAACATCAGGCTTATGGACATCACAGAAATTGTGTTTGAAATGTCAATGAACCCAGGGTTTTAACAAGCATCAGATATTTTTGTACATTATAGCAATATGGTTGGATTATGCTTTTAAAAAAAAACTTCTTAGGATACTATCGACTACTATGGATGCAAACTAAATCTAGATAAAAACTGTGGTAAGATTATCAGTTGTTTTAGCCCTGAAGATTTTCCAAGAGTTTGAACATTCCTTGGGAATATGACTAAGGAAACTTTTCTGGTGGACTCTTGCAATTCCAAATTTGTGTTGTCGAAGGTTTTCATGGTCAGAATCACTTAGTTGCTGTGAGTTTTCCGGGCTGTATGGCTATGTTCCAGAAGTGTTTTTTCCTAACGTTTCACCCACATCTATGGCAGGCACCTTCAGAAGTTGTAAGTTATGCTGGAAACTAGGCAAGTGGGGTTTATATATCTGTAGAATGATATCCAGGGTGGGAGAAAGAACTCTTGTTTGTTTGAGACATGTGTGAATGTTTCAATTGGCCACCTTGATTAGCATTAAATAGCCTTGCAGCTTCATAGCCTGGCTGCTTCATAGCCTCCTGCTTGGTGGAATCCTTTTTTTGTTAGCGGGCCCTGATTTTTTCCTGTCGGGAATTGTCCTGTTTTCTGAATGTTGTTCTTTATTTGCTGTCCTGATTTTAGAGTTTTTTAAATACCGGTAGCCAGATTTTCCGGTCCCAATTCAAAGTGCAGGTTATGACCTATAAAGCTTTAAACGGTTCAAGTCCTGCTTATATTCGAGACCGCATCTCCCCCTATGAACCGGCATGGGCTCTAGGATCCGCCCCAAATTGGTCACCTTTCATAGGGACCTCTCAACCTGGTTGTTTCAGCTTGCTTTTGACAATGCCTAATCCCTAGTCACAAATGCCCAGTTTCTAGGTTCCACAAGATTATGCTGCTATTTCACTTTATCCTGTTCTTGGCCCTACCTATTCTGCTTGCACTACCCCATGCCCTTGTCCGGCCCTTGTATATTCTGATCACGCCCATTGTACTACGGCAACTGATTTCGCTGAGTATTGTGTACGTAAGTGTTTGATATTCTGTTGTTTTATTGAAACTGTATTTTAACTGTTTTGTTATTTTGTACTGTTTTTATTTTGATTTTTGTTTTACTTTGATGAGTCATTTGTATTTGTGTCTGTGGGCAGTGTCCCATATGTAAGCTGCCCCGAGTCCCACTTGGGAGATTGTGGCGGAGTATAAGAATAAAGTTGTTATTATTATTATTATTATTATTATTATTATTATTATTATTATTATTATTATATTGTATGACACAGCAAACAAGATAGACATGCTGGATTTCGTATCACAAAATCACAAGTCGAACACTTCCCAAATGTCTAGAACTGTGTGATGTATTTTCGGATGATGCGCGCAGATCCCAGTAGGGTGGCCTTTTGCAGTTGGCAGATCGTAATTTTGTCAATGTCTATTGTTTCCCACTTTTTTTGTGGTTCCACTTTTATCTCAGTTTTTCTCAGATTTTAGGGCCTGTGATGAGGGCCCTTAGATTAGTTTTTATGCCTGACCTCTCTTTGGAGGAATAAAATAGCTGAGAGTGAGAACAAGCTTCACTTGTTCTGTAAAATGGATTCGTTATAATGCAGATCTCTGTCAGAAAATCATAATATACATGCTGTAGCTGACAATCTGTGGGAGTAAAATACTACTTTACTATGTAGACTGATTGATTGTTTCCTTAATTGCAAACATAAAGTGTGGAGTTCTGAATTGGACTGTCATGGGACTCTCACCTGGAAAAAGGGTTTAACTGCTCACTGCATATTCCCTTGCTTCAGGTATCAGGTTTAAGTTGAATTTCGAGGCGGTAAATGGCTTATATAAATGGTTTCGTTAACAGAGTGGAGTTACCCTATAACAAGGTGACAATAAAAGGTTGAGATCCCTTGGGACCAGAAGTATTTTGGATTTTTTTTTAAAGTGTAAAACATCTATATCTATATATATAAAAGAGTAATGAAATTTCGGCCTAGGACAAAACAACAAAACTACACATCCCAGAAACACTAAACTTGGCAGCACAACCCCTCATCCATGCCTCTACGTTCATACAACAAAAAGCTCCAGCTACTCCAGAAAACGGCCAGGCTTTGAGACTGCAAGGCTATTCACTGCTATTCCACCTGGCCAACAAAGGATTCCCATAAGCCACAACAACGCGTGGCCAGGCAAAGCTAGTTTATCTATATTGAGATATCATGGAGCTGGAACCAAATTCTAAACAAAACAATTCATTTGAGCTTCATATACACCTTACATACAAGGTGTATTTAATACCGAAGGTCATTTAATACAATATTTCAAAATAATGTTGTACATGAAACAAGTTTGCGTGCATTGAACCATTAGAAAGAAAAGGTTTCAATATCTCAACTAGCCATATGGGCAAATGTATATGATTTTGGAATTTCAGATGCGAAACTTGTATTGTGTTGGTAGGTGTGGCAGTGCAAACCCCATAGGACCCTCACCCTTGAAGGCTAACTGCTCTATTGTACATTTGATTTACATTTTCCTAAGCCTACATTGTTAAAGTCTTGCCTACAAAACTGCAATTCATTGTAGATCTGTGTGTTATTTTAAGGTGCTACAAAACTTTTTGTTCTTCCTATACCTTCATGGATTTATATTGTTGTTCCTATACCTAAGGAGCCCTGGTGGTGAAGTGTGTTAAAGCACTGAGCTGCTGAACTTGCAGACCGAAAGGTCCCAGGTTCAAATGCTGGGAGCAGAGTAAGCGCCCGCTGTTAGCTCCAGCTTCTGCCAACCTAGCAGTTCGAAAACATGCCAATGTGAGTAGATCAATAGGTACCGCTCCGGCGGCAAGGTAACAGCGCTCCATGCAGTCATGCCGGCCACATGACCTTGGAGGTGTCTACGGACAATGCTGGCTCTTCGGTTTAGAAATGGAGATGAGCACCAACCCCCAGAGTCAGACATGACTGGACTTAACGTCAGGGGAAACCTTTACCTTTATACCTTCATTGATATATTGACATATATTTTAATTGTCTGAAAGTGAAATCATTAAATCAAGTTATCAGTGGACTATTCTAGAGTTTTGTCCATTGAAAATGGCTCCTTTGGTTGCATTTTCAGATGCAATCTAGGATAACTGGGTTTGTACGTCTTTGTCTTATTAGTTGCGTTTTTGTTCTATCCTTCCTCCGGTATGTTTAAGTCTGTTTTAATTTATTAGCACTATAATAATTTATTAGTTGTGATGTGTGTTGTGTCTGGAAAATAGGTGATTTATTAATTTAGTTGCATGAATTATGTATACAGTATAACCATATCAGAGATGTTATACATCCATAAGCTTGTTCTTTGGCTCCCTATTGAAAGAAGCAATATATAAAGGTCGTCTTATTAGACTTTAATATTCATGGTGTCTTCAGTAACTTCTGTACCAGTCTGACAGCTTGGAGAATGGGGGTAATATGGGAGCATCTAAAACAGTGGTTCTCAACCTTCCTAATGCCGTGACCCCTTAATACAGTTCCTCATGTTGTGGTGACCTCCAACCGTAACATTATTTTCGTTGCTACTTCAGAACTGTCATTTTGCTGCTGTTGTGAATCATAATATAAATATCTGATATGCAGGATGTATTTTCATTCACTGGACCACATTTGGCACAAATACCTGATATGCCCAAATTTGAATACTGGTGGGTTTGGTGGATTTTGTCATTTCGGAGTTGTAATTGCTGGGATTTATAGTTCACCTACAATCAAAGAGCATTCTGAACTCCACTAGTGATGGAATGTAATCAAACTCTCATGACCAACAGAAAATATTGGAAGGGTTTGGTGGGCATTGACCTTGCGTTTTGGAGTTGTAATTCACCTACATCCAGAGAGCACTGTGGATTCCAAACAATGATGGATCTGGACCAAACTTGGCACAAATACTCAATATGCTCAAATGTGAACACTGGTAGAATTTGTGGAAAATAGACCTTGACATTTGGGAATGGCTGGGATTTATACACCTACAATCAAAGAACCCCTTGAACCCCACCAATGATAAAATTGGGCCAAACTTCTCAGACAGAACCTCCATGACCAACAGAAAATACTGGAGGGATTTGGGTTCCTAAGACCATCAGAAATATGTGTTTTCTTGATAGTCTTTGGCGACCCCTTTGAAACCCCTCTCGTAACCCCTTGCCAGGGGTCCTGACCCCCAGATTGAGAAATGCTGATCCTAAAGCTTGATATCCAGAGTATGAAACAATTTTTGAGGTGTCAAGGGTATTCTGGGAAATGTTACCCCAGCAACTTTGCTAAGTAATCATGCTATCCTTGTAAATCAGTGTGTGATCCAAACATCTTTTACACAGGAAGATAAAATCAATTTGGCAATGATTTCCACTTGGAAGAATTTTATACCTCTCACTGTTATAATCAATTTAACAAGCAAGCGCCTTCGATCACAAACCTGCACTGTATAATGTTTCCTTTTCAGTTAAATATGAAAGGGCAAATCAGTGGTTTCATTAAAAGTTGATCAATTAATTATTTACTCAACCACGTAATCGTTTACAATTATATCATACCCTTCTTTCCTCCATGAAATTCAAGAGCAACATTCTATAGCACCCCCTGGTTGTTTTGCTACCAAACCCACACCTTCCCAGTCTTATTTATTTAATATATTTTAAGATGTTCGCCAACCAGCACAATATACAGTCTTGATAAAATCCGCCACAAAGAATAAAACATTACAACACAGAGAAAAGCAAATTAAAGCCAGCAGCAGGATAATTGGGCAAAGAACTCAATTAGTTCTTAAAATGCGTGAGAAACTAAGTTGTCTGGATTAAATGGCAGTGTAGAAGGAGCCTGAGACTGTATTATGTGTCTTCAACAGGGTTGATGTCCTCTGGCGGTCTGAAAGAGATAATGATAAACCCTCATCCTGGCCCAGAGGCACTTAACTAGCCAGCTGACCAGTATTCAACTATTTGTGGCCCTTTCCCACCACCCAGATCTTTCACAGGCATACAACTGGGGGTCCACCTCAAAAACTATTTCACTAGGGCCTGAACCCACTTTTGATGGCTGTGGTCCTCAGACCAGGACCAGGGGTGATAGGAAGTATCTGTCCCAAGCTCAGTTAGTATGCTTCATGACTGAGAGAAAAACTAAATCCTGGTCCACATCCAACCAGTTCCGTCTACATATTTGGATTGAACAAGAAATCTCTCTGGGATTTTAATGGTTTTGTGTACAGATCTGCCAAGAATGGATGTAAGTGTTTTGTACACATGCTACTTTGTGATTTGGTGCCAGAGGCATCAACATTTGCACTTGTTGCTTTTGTCTTTAGAATTTACACCGATTCTTTCACTTCTCCTTTTATCACATTCCTTCTTCAATACAAATCTTGTGGTTTAACTCAATACACTGATTTTCTGCTCAGCTGAATGCCTCCCGTGGAGTGTAGTTCTGTCTTTGCATGATTCATTGGTAAGTCATCCATTTTAAAATCCCCTTTTTCCTCCTCTAATTTAAGCCTCCCACCATACTCCCCTCCCAGCTTTTGGTTAGCCTTGTCGAAATCTATTTCAGTCTTGATAGATCCTATGACAACTTTTCTTGTGTTTTTCCTCACAGTGCCTTGTACAGATAGAGCGGCAACCTTCATTAGCATCATCACCATCATCAACACTGCCATTATTACACTATGTAACACGATTTTTGGCCCTGGGTTATAAAGGTCATTTCCTGATTGGCTCTATCATAAAAACATGGAAAAGGTTTATTAAAAAGCAAAAAACTTTGCTTTCGCGGGACATCCCGCAGCACATTTTGTTGTCTTATTCCATTAGTCTTTCAGGAAGCAACTGCAATAGCATTTTAATGGTGTGATGTTATGTTGATATTGACTTTTTGTCTTGATGCAGCGTTTCTCAACCTGTGGGTCGGAGCCCCTGAAGGGGTTGCGAAGAAGGTGTCAGTGGGGTCGCCAAAGGCTATCAGAAAAAACATATTTTTGACAGTCTTAGGAACCCCTTTGGCATTGTGGCATTGTGGCATTGTGGGCTGGGTTAAGAGTGCACTTTGATTCTAAGTTAACTCTAAATCCCAGCAACTCCAAAATGAAAAATCAATCCCCCCAAACCCTACCAGTATACAAATTTCGATGTGACAGGTATTTGTGCCATATTTATTTATTTACAGTATTTATATTCCGCCCTTCTCACCCCGAAGGGGACTCAAGGCGGATCACATTGTATATACATATAAGGCAAACATTCAATGCCATATACACATAGAACAAAGACAGAGACAGACGCAGAGGCAATTTAACCTTCTCCTGAGGGGATGTTCGATTCCGGCCACAGGGGGAACAGCTGCTACATCATCCACTGCGACGGCACTTCCTCATTCCAACGGCGGCTGGATGATTTTTATGGAGTCGTAAATTAGTTAAATTAGCCTCTCCACTTTATAAGTGGTACCTTAATTTCCTACTTGATAGATGCAACTATTTTTCGGGTTGCTAGGTCAGCAACGAACAGGGGCAATTTTTTATTTTTAAATGTTGGATGCTCACCCCGCCTCGAATTCATGACCTCTTGGTCAGAGTGATTTATTGCAGCTGGCTGCTAACCAGCCTGCGCCACAGCCAGGCCCCTGTTTGGTCCAGATCTATCATTGTTTGGGTTTAGAGTGCTCTCCAGATGTAGGTGAACTACATATCCCCTAAATCACTGTCAGTTCCTCCCAAATCACTCCAGTATTTTCTGTTGGTCATGGGGGTTCTGTGTGGGAAGTTTGGCCCAATTCTATCGTTAATGGGGTACAAGGGACTTTTTGATTGTATGTGAACTATAAATCCCAGCAACTACAACTCCTAAATGTCAAGGTCTATATTCCCCAAATTCCACCAGTTTTCACATTTGGGCATATTGAATATTCATGCCAAGTTTGGTCGAGATCCATCGTTGTTTGAGTCCACAGTGCTCTCTGGATGTAGGTGAACTAGAGCTCCAAAACTCGAGGTCAATGTCCACCAAACCCTTCCAATATTTTCTGCTGGTCATGGGAGTTCTGTGTGCCAAATTTGGTTCAGTTCCATCGTTGGTGGAGTTCAGAATGCTCTTTGATTGTATGTAAACTATAAATCCCAGCAACTAAAACTCCCAAATGACAAAATCAATCCCCCCCAACCCCACCAGTGTTCAAATTTGGACTTATCGGGTATTTGTGCCAAATTTGGTCCAGTGAATGAAAATAGATCCTGCATATCAGATATTTACATTACAATTCATAACAGTATCAAAATTACAATTAACAACGAAAATAATTTTATGGTTGGGGGGTCACCACAACATGAGGAACTGTATAAGGGTTCACGGCATTAGGAAGGTTGAGAACCGCTGTCTTAATGCATTTTTATTTTTATACAATTTTTCAAGTAATTTTGAGTTCCAGCATTGGGGGAAATGCAGGGCATAAATGAGTCAATTAAATAAGTCCCTCAAACGTTGAGTGTGCATTTTTGGGAAGTTCTCTTTTGACATTTGATGATTAGAATTAAGCAAGAATGGAAGAGTTCTTAACATCATACCGTATCTTGTGGTGCGTCCCAGCATGTCTTATGTTATTTTTATTTTAACTTTTGACATGACATGACACAATAACTTTGTTATGACGATAGGCCAGCTCCTAGAGTCAGAAAATAAACAAGTACAAAATGAATAGGTACAAATTGCAAGCCTAGGAATAATGCCAATCTCTGTGCAGACAATGACAACAACGTAACTGACTTCAGTAAGGAATCTAGCAAGGCCCGCTGCTTTTAACAAAATTACTAAGAGAATTTGACCAGCTGTAGCAGAAGGCAGAACACGCAGTTTTGTCACCTTAAAGTTAATCGCATTAACAGAATCTGAAAGAAAGAGAGTACAATAAAAATGTATTGAGGGCTGCTTGGAAAGCTGCTAAAATTGAGATAACATTTGAAAAGCAGATTTTGCAGTGCAAACATTTCTAAAATTGAGATAACATTCAAAAAGTAGATTTCGCAATGCAAGCAGTACAAAAGTATGAGTTCAACTGTTTCAACCATGCTTGATTTACAGTGGCAGAAATATTAGGATTGAGAGTATTTCCCTTCTAAGAGGCTTGTGGCAGGGCCTTAAAACAAGCCAAGCCAAGGTGGAGACCTCTAGAGAATAAAGATAATTGGCAAGGGCATTTTTATTATAATTCCCAGCAGCCAGTTAGCTTGAAATATGTTCATTATCTTCCCAAAGAACTACATTCCAGATTTTTTAATTATCTTTTTGGCTCTGGAGAATCTCGAGTGTAGTAGAGCTGATGGAGACAACTCATATCACTGTAGTTGGTTCCCAAATGCTCTCACATAGCTGGATGAGAAATTCCCTGGTAAAATCAAGAGGATTAGGCTGAATGGCCTGAAATTTAGTTTTGGCTAATAGATATACAGTAGAGTCTCACTTATCCAACATAAACGGGCCGGCAGAATGTTGGATAAGCGAATATGCTGGATAATAAGGAGACATTAAGCAAAAGCCAATTAAACATCAAATTAGGTTATGATTTTACAAATCAAGCACCAAAACATCAGGTTATACAACAAATTTGGCAGAAAAAGTAGTTCAATACGCAGTAATGCTATGTAGTAATTACTGTGTTCACGAATTTAGCACCAAAATATCACGATGTATCGAAAACATTGACTACAAAAATGCGTTGGATAATCCAGAATGTTGGATAAGTGAGACTCTACTGTATATGGAACCAGGTATGGACTTCAAGAGAAACCATTCTGACTTCAACTCTAACCTGGAATGAAACATGAGACATCAAAGCTATTTTTCTGGAATGTACACCATATTATTTCCAGGAGGCAAAGGTCTTGATAAATGCACATCTGTGAGACATGTAATATTTAGGCTAGCATTTTATCCTGGCAAACTTTTATCTCAGTTGGTATTTGTGAATATCCTTTACAAAAAAAAGAAATCTAAGAATATCATTAACATCGCAAGTAACTTATGCAGTCAGATGAATGGAATGGTATACTTAAGTACTTGTCTAGTCTAAACTACAGTATTTTATATCATGGGCATTAAGCCCGTAAGATTTTTAGAGAAGACAAAAATTCAGTCTTTTTATAGGGTATTATAAGTTTCTCATTAATACAAAATGTTGAAAATGCCTTGTGAGTTCTCCTCAGACTTCTGAGAAAGATAGGATGACTTTTTCATCCATATAAAGCAAAAGTTGTTTGGTCATCTAGGCAACTTTTTTATCATGTCAGAAGCAAATTGAGAATATACTGGTGTGTATATGTCCTTACAGAGTTTCCGGTGGCTCAGTGTGTTAAAGCGCTGAGCTGCTGAACTTGCAGATCGGAAGTTCCCAGGTTCAAACCCGGGGAGCGGAGTGAGCGCCTGCTGTTAACTCCAGCTTCTGCCAACCTAGCAGTTCGAAAACATGCAAATGTGAGTCGATCAATAGGTACCATTCCAGCGGGAAGGTAACGGCGTTCCATGCAGTCATACCTGCCACATGACCTTGGAGGTGTCTATGGATAACGCCGGCTCTTCGGCTTAGAAATGGAGATGAGCACCAATGCCCAGAGTCGGACACGACTGGACTTAACGTCGGGAAACCTTGACCTTTACCTTTTATATGTCCTTACTGTACCTTGGGGTAATATAAAAACAGAAGAATAAGTGGGGCAAAATTTCCACTGTTTCATTTCTCGTCTGAATGGAATCTAGGGTGATCAATGCCCCCGTATTTTTTTTTTATGGTTATTACTTGGCCCACAACCTGAAGACAAGATACAGGAGATACTGAATGGAAACGAATGATGCTGGTGCAACAGTGTAAAGTGTGATGGCATCATATAAATAATGTATTTCATAGAATCTAAGTTCCATTCTACACTGTCCTTATATCCCAGGATCTGATCCTAGGTTATCTGCTTTGGACTGGATTATATGAGTCTTTTTGGAACCAAAAAGATAAAAGAATTCTAGGACATACATGTCTTGGTTAAAAAAGGAACAGCCTTTTATAGAATTTGGATGATTTAGATTTTTGGGTGGGGGCTGCTCTAGTTTCGTAGATATGGTTATAATGGTTTCCTATGGGTGAGCAGATGGCGGCTCGAATATGGCATATATTCTGTATCCCACATCAGCTCTAGTTTTTGAGACACTGGTGCCATTTTTGGAATCAGCAGGTCAAATGTACCCAGAAATAGATCTATCCTTTGAGGCACCAAAATGTGTGTTGACCAGTGTTATCTCAACTCTTTTATTTGTCGGCAGTGTTTTCTGTCGTCTTATGTTGCTCTCTCATTAGAATCGCAAGATTGGTTAAACTGTTACTTATTCCCTTTTCCAAAGTAGTTTTAAGGTTAGTGCTTTGTGACTCATTAAATGCCTCCTCTCAAATGTCTTTCCCCAAAAGGCTAGAGTTTTGTACTTGCCCCAGTTTTGTCGAGCTCTTCATTTCCTCCCGTGAACTTTTCTGGCCCACAATTGTAGATCTGACCAAGGTAACTAAAAGTGTTCACTGGAGCTTATCTTTGGCCACATGTTCTCTAAATCCCTCTGGACTTTTCTGTTGCCCAAAGAGAATTTGGATCACTCAAGTACTGCTGGCTTTTATTTTTCCCCTGGGATCCGTATTTCATTAGTTTTGACTCTTTACAGAATTGCTAGTATATTTCAATCTGCAGAAAATCTTACGTTTGACTGGCCCTAGATGGCTTCTTTACAATATTAGTTCAGCCAGAGCATCCTTTCATCTTGTGGTCTACTGCTATTGAGGAAAGAGGTCAGCCTAACACATTTTGATCATCAAGCATGATGTATCAAGTTGATACTGTCAGTCTTTAATCACTTATATTGACACCTTTCCAAACAATCCCAGTCTATAAATTACACAAGGAATGGACTCTTTGCATGTTGCATTTTGTTGGCATTATAATTTACATTGATTTATAGCCTAACCTATTCCAAAGGGATAGAATGGGGTGAGAGGTGGTGAATATAAGACTCTCAGAAAACTGGACAAAAGCCTAGTATATTACAATCATTTGAAAGTTTTCTTCATTCTGACCCTTATCTAGAAGTTTTATGGTAGACTCAGAATTAATGGTAGCAGTGCTTAGAACTGTAGATGAATGCAGAGCAGTGACACGGAAACGTTGCTTGTGTAATATGTTTAAATTAAAGCAATTAAAATTGCTAAGTAATTACTCAAATGTCATTTTATTTTTTAAAGTATTTTAAATGCTACTTCCAACTCCTTTTTTCTCTTGGGTTGGAAATAGTAGAAATTATTAGTACCATATATACTCGAATATAAACCGACCTGAATATAAGCCGAGGCACCTAATTTTATCACAAAACTGGGAAAACCTATTGACTCAAATATAAGACGAGGTGGGAAATGCAGCAGCTACTGGCAAATTTCAAAAATTAAAATAAATATAGATACTAATAAAATTACATTATTTGAGGCATCAATAGGTTACATGTTTTTGAATGTTTACATAAAATTGTAATTTATGATAATAATGATGACTTTAATAAGATAAGACTGTCTAGGTCTGATTACCTATATACCTGAGTATAAGCCGACCCGAACATAAGCCAGCCAGGATCCTCACTCGAGTATAAGCCGAGGGGAGCTTTTTCAGCCCTAAAAAAGGGCTGAAAAATTAGGCTTATACTCGAGTATATACAGTAAGTTTTTTTGGAGCCCCCGGTGGTGCAGCGTGATAAAACACTGAGCTGCTGAACTTGCTGACCGAAAGGTCACAGGTTTCAATCCACTGTTAGCCCCAGCTTCTGCCAACCTAGCAGTTCGAAAGCATGCAAATGTGAGTAGATCAATAAGTACCGCTCTGGCAGGAAGGTAACAGCGCTCTATACAGTCATGTATACAGATAACACCAAGATATTTAGGATGGAAACAGTGTTCGGGCTCTTGGCCTTCCCAGGTAACTTTCAATTTCCTATTGGCTTCACGGTCCCATAGGTGGAAATCACACACTTGTGTCTTGGCAGGGTTAGGATTCAGGTGGTCATCTTAGTAGTAGCTGGAGAGATCTTTTAAGGCATTAGTAAGTTGGATTTCAACTATTTCAGTCTTTTGTTTATGTTGTTAGGCCAAGGTCATCAGCATATATAAAGCTTTTTGTGAGTGGATTTTTTTCCGTGTCAGGAGCAATTTGAGTCGCTTCTGGAGTGAGAGAATTGGCCGTCTGCAAGGACATTGCCCAGGGGACGCCCAGATGGTTTTGATGTTTTTACCATCCTTGTGGGAAGCTTCTCTCATGTCCCCGCATGGAGCTGGAGCTGATAGAGGGAGCTCATCCACACTCTCCCCAGGTGGGATTCAAACCTGGCAGCTTTCAGGTCAGCAACCCAACCTTCATGTCACGAGGCTTTGGTCCACTATGCCATCGGTGAGTGGTGGTTGTGGCTGATCATTAGTAAAGATGTTAAGGTCGGTGCAAGAATGCTGCCTTAGAGTAAACCATTATTTTGCCTCCTGATCTTAGTTTTCCTCCATGAAACCATGGATATCAGCCCTACACTTATGGAGATTGTACTGTATTATTTCTTATTAATGCAGGATGTTCCCGCTGCCTTCCTCCATGCTTCCCCCAGATCATTTCTAGAAAGCCGAGAAATTGTCTAGAATATATTTGGTGAAGGGAGAAGAAGGAGAATAATTCCCATTGTGTTATTTTGGATGAAACACTTAATCAAGTTCCTAGACTGTATTCCTGTATCGGACAAAGGGAAAGTGAAATGAACCACTTTGAGCCTTCTTGGTTCCAAAGGATGAGTTAAGTATATGATTAACCTTCTAGAATTGAAATCAGTGGGATTTTTACGTCCAAAGTGCTGACTGATTTATACCCTATGTACGGACTGGAGAACAGGTCTTTCTGTTTCATCATTGTTGGACTTCCTATGAGACAAGACATTTTGCCAAAATGCCCCAGCAGGACACCAAATGTGATCCTGGTTATTGACCATAACTGACTCAATCTTCCTGGATTAGCAAGCATGTGAATTTCAGTATTTGTCAAATTGCATTTCAGTTACATAAATGACGTGGTTTTAGAATTTACAAGTTATGATTCCCATGAGAACTTATTATAAAAATGAGGTGGAAAAACACATTATTAGAAATTCCATTGGTCTTCTGTAATAAAATTTGACATGGTGTTTCTATTTCCTCACACACACACACCATCTTTCTTGCAAAGTTAAAATTGACTTTGCTATTACAACCTTGTCTTGTCTTGTAATAAATAAACTTGCTGTTTTCTATCCATATTTATTATCTTTTATGGAACTCTGTTGTGCCAATTGATTCTTCCTTTCCTTGAGATTTCTTTCCGATATTTTTGAAATTGTATGAAGCAAATGTATTTATCAAAATGGAACGGCTGTGTATCATATGAAATAAAATGTATTTCCCCCTAGCTGTGAGATGTATTGTGGAAAAGATATGAAATTCTGTTAGCGTCTGAAGCAATTCCTGAAGTTGGAGCACTTCGTTCTATGACAATCGTTTTCCAGTATTAAATTAAATCTGGACACCCTGAGTCAGGAAATACAGTAATACTGCAGTTATTTGTGGGGAATATATTACAGTAGAGTCTCACTTATCCAAGCCTCGCTTATCCAAGCTTCTGGATTATCCAAGCCATTTTTGTAGTCAATGTTTTCATGATATTTACCAACGTTTTGGGGCATAGCGTGGCCGCTGGTCACTGTGGGTGGTTGCTGGTAGCTTTCTTGTGTTTGTTTAGCTCCATTGAGTAGGTGGAGCGAGTTTCCAGCAGTTTCGGCTTAGTTTGTTTTTAATCCGGATTATTTCCCAGGACAATCCAGATTATATCCCAAGTTTGGGTCCTTTGAGTTCTTTTTGGACATTATTATCTCGTACTGAAGAGAAAGTGTTTTGAGCCTCTTTTAGTTGTTTCTTAGGCTCCTTTGTGTTGTTTTTGCAATAAACTGAGTTGTTTATATTGGCTGGCGTCTGACTCGTAACACAATATCAGATCCAAACTACAGTAGAATCTCACTTATCCAACATAAACGGGCCAGCAGAACGTTGGATAAGCGAATATGTTGGATAATAAGGAGAGATTAAGGAGAAGCCTATTAAACATCAAATTAGAGTATGATTTTACAAATTAAGCACCAAAACATCATGTTATACAACAAATTTGACAGAAAAAGTAGTTCAATAGGCAGTAATGCTACGTAGTAATTACTGTATTTACAAATTTAGCACCAAAATATCACGATATATTGACAACATTGACTACAAAAATGCATTGGATAATCCAGAATGTTGGATAAGTGAATGTCGGATAAGTGAGACTCTACTGTATCAGGAAACATTGTGAAAAATGGAAGGAAGTCCCTACAACCACTACCTGCACGGTATTCATGTCTCATGAATGTATCCTGTCCAAATGAGCATAGCAGCATTATTGAATCAGAAATATAGTAGCCTAGTAGTATTTACTGATGAATGTACGATAAAGTTGCTTTCATACAGTATGATGTCAAATGGAATTGAAGAGCGAGAATATGTGTGCATGCCCTCTCTATCTCAATTTTTTGTTGTGAATTCCCTTGGTTACAAAGACTGATTGTACTTAGTGAACTTAGCTCCTAGGATAATTGACTTTGATAAGGTTAAGTGTTTTATATGATAAGATAAGAATAACCTCCAAGCCTTTCTCCCAGCTAATAAACTACCGTATATACTCGTGTATAAGTATATACCATATATACTCATGTAAGTAATAACAGACCTGGGATTACAGTAAAGTCTCACTTATCCAACACTCGCTTATCCAACATTCTGGATTATCCAACGCATTTTTGTAGACAATGTTTTCACTAGATCATGATATTTTGGTACTAAATTTGTAAATACAGTAATTACAACATAACATTACTGCGTATTGAACTACTTTTTCGGTCAAATTTGTTGTATAACATGATGTTTTGGTGCTTAATTTGTAAAATCATAACCTAATTTGATGTTGAATAGGCTTTTCCTTAATCCCTCCTTGTTATCCAACATATTCACTTATCCAACATTCTGCCGGCCCGTTTATGTTGGATAAGTGAGACTCTACTGTACGTACAATTTGACAACGGAACAGCCTTGGACTATGATTTTTGAATGATATGATTCTAATACTGAATGTAACTATTTTTAAATGCTTTAATTGTTTAATATGTATTCATTTTAAATTGTTTTTAAGTCATTGGTTGTATGTTTTCAAGGCATCTAATGGTTGCCATATGTAAGCTGTCTTGAGTTCCCTTCGGGGTGGAGAAAGGCAGGATAGAAATAAGGTAAATAAATAAATGTATAAGTCAACTTCAGATAGATGTTGAGCCAGGTTTCGGGCCAAAATTATGGATTGTGATATGAAGCGTGGATAAATTCAGGGTAATTTTGTGGAGAGAGGAATGCACCAAGATTATTTCTGGGGCCCGTGGATGTCTACCCAGGTTTTTGGGGTAAAGTTTGATGACAATTTTTAGATTTATATATGAATTTATAACGGCGCTCCATGCAGTCATGCTGGACACATGACTTTGGAGATGTCTACGGACAACGCTGGCTCTTCGGCTTAGAAATGGAGATGAACACCAACCCCCAGAGTCGGACACGACTGGACTTAACGTCAGGGGAGACCTTTACCTACATGAATTTATGGGCCATATAAAATAAAGACTAGAGTCTAATGCACATTTACTGGGATACATGTCTCCTTGAGCCCAGTAGGACTTATATCAGGATGCACCTATACAGGAAAATCCCCCTAAACAATGATGATGCCACAGAAGCTCATTAAATATTTGTTTTTGCTGTGTGTATGAATGATATTTTAATGTAAACAATTAAAGCAGAAATCCAAATGGGAAAGAGTCATTGTGTTATGAAACCATGTCTCTCCCCCCCCCCCCCCACCACCCCTTTTAATATTTAAATATGTGGATCACACCCTCATTTTGAGATTGCCAGTTTAATAACTTTGAGGGCACATTGACAGCCGGAGCATTACATGTGGTTTGAGTAATGCATCTGGATATGCTTGGTAAGCACTATTATTCTGACAGTGTTCCAAAGGCCATGTTCAATTTGAATGTGCTCAACTTTGTTACACTGTGAAAAAAGGGAACAAAGTGTGTGTGGGGGAGAGTCGGGGGGAGAGAAAAGATAATTCAGCAGAGCATTGTGCTGTCGGGTAGAGACATCACACTTCGGAATATAAATATTGCTGAGGATAAATGAATCATTAACAGAACAGTAGCATGAAATATCTGATGAATGAACTCCAGGAGCAAAGCCTGCATTGGAATAAATTTCACATCCCCAGGCAGGGCCATAATGCATGAAGCAACAGTATCTGTGCTATTTTCAGATGTGTATAAAAACACTTATGACCTATAATTGTGAATTTATAAGCTTGTACTGATAGAGGGAGACGATTTTAGACTGTATGATATAAGCCACAAGGTGAGAGATTTTCTAATTTTGGCAGTATTGGGAGATATATTTCCTGCTTTATGCGAAGTCAAATATCTCGCACAGACATAGGTGAGGTTGTTCTTTGTCCTTTATAGGCTTATGAATCTTACTCACAACAAAGGGAGAAATGTATCAAGGAAGGCTAGCAATACTGTGCTGTGTAATATTACAGAGGCTTTATAGGAAACCAGGTTATACATTTTTAAAAACCTGCTGGCTCTGACTGTCTTAAGTCGAAAGAAACAAACAGGGAGCTAGCTTGGCAATGCATCTGCTGATTTTCGTCACCATTTAATTTGTTACTGGGCTGTCTTTCAGATTTTATTATGGAACAACAGAATAAGGATGTAACTGTTCTCGTATTTCATTCTTGCATGCAAGAATGGATAAATTCAATCATGCTCTCCTCAGTTTCTGGGCATTTTTTATTGTTTTTTCCCACTTTGAAACTTTTTTCCTGTGAAAAATCCATTAATGTAAACCATTCTCCCCAAACCCTAGCAATTATTTCTCCAGTCCCAAAACCCACACACACACTAAGTAACTATATTTTTTTGGCTTGACTAATGTATTTTACTAGCTGTGCCCGGCCACGCGTTGCTGTGGCGAAGTATAGTGGTATGGGAAATAAAGTATTGAGGAATTGGTGGTAGTTAAGGTAAAGGGTAAAGGTTTTCCCCTGACATTAAGTCCATTATAAATGGGTTATATAGCTGTCTGGAAGGTCCTTGAGTCTACACTGCCATATAATCCAGTTAAAATCAGATAATCTGTATTTTATAGGCAGTGTGGAAGAGGCCTAAGTGAGGCCTAACTCTGCCTGTCCCCTGAGCTGAGTGGGTTGTTAGAAGACCAAGTGGACGGAGCTTAGCCTTCTAACTGGCAGCAATTGGATAAAAACAATTATTCCTCTCCCTCTAATTAGGACTTTATTTTTTCTTTTCTTTTTGTTGTATGAACGTAGAGGCATGGATGAGGGGTTGTGCTGCCAAGTTTAGTGTTTCTGGGATGTGTAGTTTTGTTGTTTTGTCCTAGGCCGAAATTTCATTACCCTTTTTTATATATAGATGGTTAATGGTTTTTAATGTTGCTGTTTTTATTGATCTGTTTGGCATTGAATTTTGCCGGTTGTTATAAGCCACCCTGAGTCCCCTCAGGTGAGAAGGTGGGCTTGAAATGTTGTAAATAAATAAATAGATAGATAGATAGATAAACACACAATATTCAACATCAAAATTCAACATGCCACAATGGAGTCCCATGAGTAACCACCAGAAGTGGCCTTGCATCATGTGATGACCTCCGTGGGACTCCATTTCAGCAGTGCAGAGAAACGGAGAGAAAATGGATTTTCTCTCCGTTTTATACGAGGGTTATCCAGAAAGTAGATTATGTTTTGGAATTAAAAATGAACAAAGTATAGGAGAAAACATTTACCATATGCAGTTGAAAGCCACACCCAAATACCACTTCTCAACATAGTTGCCATTCAAATCTAGGCACTTATCATAGCAATGAATGAGCTTGTCAACTCCTTCCCCACAAAACTCTGCCGCTTGCGTCCTCAACCAGCCGGCCACCCCTTTCCGCAGCTGCGCATCATCGCCAAAACGCTGCATTGAGGACACAAGCGGCAGAGTTTTGTGGGGAAGGAGTTGCCAAACTCATTTCACCTGGTAATCCTGACACCCAGCTCTCGTGCAGAACTCTTGGTGCACCAGAGCCTTGGCAGGACCTAAGAGAAATCCGGCAAGAAGTCACTTGCCTGTTTTTCTAGAGGCTATTAGTAGCCATTTACATTTCTCCACAGTGTTATTGAGTGCCTCACATGGCAGTGCTCTGCAGAAAATTGGAAAGGAGGTCCTCCTGGTCAGTCGCAAGGGTTACAGCCTGTGTTGGATGGAGTTACACTCCCCCACCTTCTCCTGGACTCATCGCTGAGCCTGGAACCCCAGGTTTTGGCGGTGGCCAGGGGAGCTTTTGCACAACTAAACCTTGTGCGCCAGCTGTGCCCTTATCTTGGGAAGTCTGACTTGGCCATGGTGGTCCATGCTCTTGTTACATCCCGTATAGACTACTGCAACGCGCTCTACATGGGGTTGCCTTTCAAGACTGTTCAGAAGCTTCAACTGATCCAACAAGCAGCAGCCAGGATGCTCACTGGAGCGGCGTTCAGGGAGCCCACAACTCCCCTGTTGTGTCAGCTTCACTGGCTGCCAGTTTGTTTCCAAGCACGATTCAAAGTGCTGGCTTTAACCTATAAAGACCTAAACAGTTCCAGCCCAGCTTACCTGTCTGAACGTATTTTCCTCTATGAATCGTCACAGTGATTAAGATCGTCTGGGGAGGCCCTGCTCTTGGTCCCGTCTGCTTCACAAGTGTGGCTGGCGGGGACGAGAGACAGGGCTTTCTCAGTGGTGGCCCCTTGGCTATGGAACTCCCTTTAGAGAATGTGTCTCCCACTACGACCCACTCGAAATTTAAGATCTTCAGGTGAGGCCCTGCTGGCTGTCCTGCCAGCCTCACAGATTCGGCTGGCGAGGATGAGAGACAGGGCCTTCTCAGTGGTGGCCCCTTGGCTATGGAACTCCCTGTAGTGATATTAGATCAGCCCTCTCCCTTCTAAGCTTCAGAAGGAAAGTAAAAACTTGATTATGGGATCAGGCTTTTGTAAAATAATTTAGGGCAATAATGGACCTAGATAAAGGGTAAAGGTTTTCCCCTGACGTTAAGTCCAGTCGTGACCGACTCTGTGGGTTGGTGCTCATCTCCATTTCTAAGACGAAGAGCTGGCGTTGTCTGTAGACACCTCCAAGGTCATGTGGGTGGCATGACTGCATGGAGCGCCGTTCCTGCCAGAGCGGTACCTATTGATCTACTCACATTGGCATGTTTTCGAACTGCTAGGTTGGCAGGAGCTGGGGCTAACAGCGAGCGCTCATTCCGCTCCTGGGATTTGAACCTGGGACCTTTCGGTCTGCAAGTTCAGCAGCTCAGCGCTTTAACACACTGCGCCACCACCAGGAGCCCAATAATGGACCTAGCATATGTGAAATGATTATGGAATAGCCTCGGACTACAGTTTGGATGACATTTGTTTTAATGTTGAATGTATTGTTTTTAATTGTTAATAATGTATTAATTTTAATTTGATTTATTTTAAGCTTTCTGTATGTGGTGAGGCATTGAATAGTTGCCATGTGTAAGCCGCCCTAAGTCCCCTTCGGGGCAGAAAAGGGCGAGCTACAAATGGGGGTAAATAAATAAATAACTAAATGTGGTTTTCCTCTGCTGGTATCAGATAAGCCAATAGTTGGGATGATGTAAGAGGGGACCACAATGAGAATTTTGTCTAAGGGTCCATCAGGCATGAAGCTGGATGGACCAAATGAACCTTAAGTAAAAAGGTAAAGGTAAAGGTTTTCCCCTGACGTTAAGTCCAGTCGTGACCGACTCTGGGGGTTGGTGCTCATCTCCATTTCTAAGCCTAAGAACCGGCGTTGTCCATAGACACCTCCAAGGTCATGTGGCCGGCATGACTGCATGGAGTGCCGTTGCCTTCCCGCCGGAACGGTACCTATTGATCTACTCACATTTGCATGTTTTCAAACTGCTAGGTTGGCAGGAGCTGGGGCTAATAGCGGGCGCTCATTCCGCTCCCGGGATTTGAACCTGGCACCTTTTGGTCCGCAAGTTCAGCAGCTCAGCACTTTAACGCACTGTGCCACCAGGGGCCCCAAACCTTAAGTAGGTTGATTCAATCCAAAAGAGAAAAAAGAATGAAAAAACTCAGACAAATGAGAGAATCCTGTAGAATCTTAGGATACTTCCTTGCAGAGCATCAATTGTGTATGGCTGGAAGCAAGGGAGTCAGTGCACCATCTCTCTATGGGATCGAGTAATTTGTTTGTTCAAATACAGAAACTAAAAATACCTTTACTCTGCAGTGTGCGCACAGTTTCATATTTAAACTAGCATCTGGCCTGAGGAACTGAATACTCCATTCTTTAAATAGCTTCATTTGAACGCTCAAATACTTTCAGACTAGAACATTAGCCTACAGTCATACACCTTGTTTACATATCCATATTAAAAGGCGGTATGAACAATTTTCAGTTCTTCAAACAGGGCGATGCAAAGTGCAGGGATTTTTTGTTGTTGTTTTTAGACTTTTAAAAAACACTCATAATGTTCTGAGAGAGATGTTTTGAAGTTTTTTTTTATGCATTCCATTTATGGCTTTCTGGGTACATATTTTATTGGGATGAATACCATGTTTCAGACAAGAAGGAAATTCTTTGAGGAAGCTCTGTGCAATTCCAGATGCTCAACAAATAATAGAAATGCAAACCATTATGTGCTTGAGCTCAGCCTTTGGTCCTCATATGATATGACTTTAAGGCGCTGGATAAGTTTTGTTATCCATGAGGGGGAAATAACAGCGGGACCACATAAAGCAATGTGTTAACATAATATATTAGAGAGGTAAACACTATAAACAGGTGGCTAATGATTAGCTGTTGTGGTCCAAAGGGACAAAATATATTTTTGTTTTCAAAAAAGAAAATCCTATGATCCCTGCCCAACTTTCTTCTCCAAGAACTGTTACTTCCAAATAGTACATTAGGCACTTCCAGCTTGTTTAGAAGCACTCAGCTTTGCAGACTGAAAAATACAGGCCTATTTAAACTGAAAACATGAGGAGATCAACAGACATGGCTGTTCTGCTAACGCATTAATTTAATAATGAGTTTTCCCAAGTCTTAAAATATTTTCACAAGCTGTGTTTTCCATTCAAATTTATTGTGAAATCGTGCTTGTAGGAAATTTGACACCCAAAAGTGACATTAGATTTGCTTGTTCTACATGACTGCTGCTATTGATTTTTTTTCATTAGAGGTTGGGGCAGCGGGAAAATAACATAGACTTTCTTTTTCAACAAGAATTTCCCAAATTGCATCAATGCTGTTGAGTATGGGATGAAGTGAACTTGAGATTTATTTTTTGTAATTAAAAAACCTCTTAAAGATTCATCTTTCCGGATCCACAGTATTGAGTATTGAACTCTTGTAAGCTGGGATTTCAGTTATTCAGTATTGCTTGTTCATTTTATTTACAGACATTTTAATGCCCCCTTTACCTTTAAAAATTGCTGGCTCTCTATAGGTAAAGGTAAAGGTTTCCCCTAATGTTAAGTCCAGTCGTGTCCGACTCTGGAGGTTGGTGCTCATCTCCATTTCTAAGCCGAAGAGCCGGCGTTGTCCGTAAACACCTCCAAGGTCATGTGGCCGGCATGACTGCATGGAATGCCGTTACCTTCCTGCCGGAGCAGTACCTATTGATCTACTCACATTTGCATGTTTTCAAACTGCTAGGTTGGCAGAAGCTGGAGCTAACAGCGGGCGCTCACTCCGCTCTCTATAAATATACATATAAATAAAAGTGAAAATGTGTACATGGCAAGGGTATCCACTTACACAGATAGCTTCTGACCTCCACAAACAGCTTTAACCCAAAGTGCTAGGAAGCCACCAAAGCCCTCCCTCCATGGACATTGCAGGTTAGAGCAAGCTCCACATCCCAGTGTTCCTTTCTCTCTCCACTGGTGTGGAATTTACATAACCCCGCCCACTGCCTCTCCCTTAACCCTTTCCTATTATTTTCATTTTTTAATTTTCATTTTTTTATTAAATGTTATTAAGGGGTAAGTGTATAACATACAAAAGCATTATAAAAACAGGGTTTACAAGTGGGGATAACAGTGAAGGAACATAAGGTAGGTTTGGGGTGGGTAAGGGGTTTAAGTGGTAAAGAAATAAAAACAAGGAAAATCAGGGAAGGAAAGAAAGGGGGAGGGGGTAATTCGAAAAACTTCCATTCTTTCCCCTTTCGGTACATTACTTTTCATTTACATTTCTTATAATGTCCCGGTTCATTTTTCACATTTACATCTTTTGTTAATATCCATTTCCACTTTTTCCCAGTTTGTCTTCTTTATCGGCTTTCCTCTAATTTCTTTCATATACCAAGTTAGTTTGTCCATATTCTTTATTTCTTCTAGTTTCTCCAACCAATGGTCAATCTGCGGAATCTGTTCTGTTTTCCATTTTTTTGCAAGAGTTATTCTGGCCGCTGTTGAGATATATGTGAAGAGTTTATCATCATTTATGTTCAATTCTAATGATGTATCTGAAATTCCTAATTTCCTATTATTTTCTATGTCACACAGCAACTAAACATACTTTACTAGGGAGAGGGGTTTGGGAAGAATTCACCATGATTAATAGTTGTAGGGACTGGAATGTATCGTTCTCCTGCAATCTAAGAGCACTCTGAGCCCCACCAATGATGGATCTGGAAATAACTTGCCACACATACCCAACATGGCCAACTTTGCATACTGGTGGGGTTTGGGGGTGACTTACCTTGACATCCAGGAGTTATAGTTCACCCGCATTCAGAGAACACTGAACCCATCTGATGACGAATCAGGACCAAACGTGGCACACACATTCAACATGGCCAACTGTGCATACTGGCGGAGTTTGGGAATGATTGTCCTTGGCATATGGAAATTATAGTTTTACCTGTATTCAGAGAACACTGAACCCAATAGGTGATGGATCCGGACCAAATTTGGCACACAGACCCAAGATGGCCCACTGTGAATACTGGTGGAGTTTGGGGAGGATTGACCCAAGATTTTTGGGAATTGTAGTTCACATACATCCTTATACTTCAGGGGTCCTCAAACTTTTTAAGCCGAGGGCCGGTCCACAATCCTTCAGACTGTTGAGGGGCCGGATTATCATTTGAAAAAAAATACAAACAAATTCCGATGCACACTGCATATGTCTTATTTGTAGTGCAAAAACAACAACAACAACAAGAACAACAACAATGAAAGAACAATACAAAATTTAAAAATAAAAACAATTTTAACCAACATACATTTATCAGGATTTCAATGGGAAGTGTGGTCCTGCTTCTGGCCAATGAGATAGTCAAGTTAATTAGAGTTGTTGTTGTTGTTGTTGTTGTTGTGTGCCTTCAAGTCATTTCAGACTTTGGGCGAGCCTAAGTCTAAAATTTATTTATTTATTTATTATTTACTGCATTTATTTACTACATTTGTATCACACCCTTCTCACCCCAATGGGGACTCAGAGTGGGTTACAAATTATATGTACATACAATATATTATATTATTAGCATAGCACAATATTAGCATTATATATTACTATATTGAACTATACCACTGTACTGTAATATTATATGTAATATAGAATATATAATTAATATTATTATATGGTATTATTATTAGTGTTATATTGTATTACATTATAAAATTATTATCAGTATTATATGTATATACAATATATTATATTATAAAAATGAGGGCGGGGGCCAGGTAAATGACCTCGGAGGGCCGCATCCGGCCCCCGGGCCTTAGTTTGGGGACCCCTGTTATACGTTTTCTAAGGGAAACATTAATAAAAAATAACAGGAAAGGCTGTTCTAAGGAAGAGGGAGCAGGCCTTGTTTCTTGCTGTCCTGGAGACTTTGCGTTCAGAGCAATGGGTTCAAATGACAGAAAAGGAGATTCCACCTGATTATTGCCCATAAGGATAGTGGTTCAACAGTGGAACTTTCTGCCCTGGAGTCCGGCGGAGGCTCCTTCTTTGGAGGCTTTTAAACAGTGGCTGGATGGCCATCTGTTAAGAGTGCTTTGGTGGTGTTTTTCCCGCCTGGCAGAAGGGGTCTGGAGTTGATGGTCCATGTGGTCTCTTCCAACTCTATTCTATGATTCTAAGTCTGAAAGGCACACAATAACAACAATCCTAACAAGCATGAGTCTCTCATCAGCCAAAAGCAGGCCCATACTTCCCATTGAAATAGCTGCAAGGCCATTCAATGCTAATCAAGCTGGCCAGGCAACATTCACACTTGTGTCCAACAGACAAGAGTTCTTTCTCCCACCATGGACATTCCACAGATATATAAACCCCACTTGCTTAGTTTCCAACAGACCTCACAACCTCAGAGGATGCCTGTCATAGATGTGGGAGAAACATCAGGAGATAATGCTTCTGGAACATGGCCATACAGCCTGGAAAACTCACAACAACCCAATAGAAATTTATACTCAAAAGCAATTTGAGTAATTTATACTCAAAACAAAAGCAGATTGAGTTTTTTCCCTAAGAAATAGCATAACGTATGAGCAAACTGATATTATTTAACATCCAAAAACAAACAAGGCCCTTTTTAAATAACCCAGACACCGCCAGGTACCCAATCTAGTTTACAATAAAACCGGGTTAACTAAAACGAACATCTAAAACATTTTCAAGATAAGTTCATTAAAAGATTCATTAAAAATAGTTCATTCGCATTCATGCAATCCAGCCACGTTAGTAATGACTTGAGGTTCCCATCTCAATATGGTTCTCTCTTTCTCCCAATTTCTTTTCTCTCTCTCACAGTTTCATGCTAAGAATAACTGTACATTATCTGATGAATTCTCCCATGGCACAGATATACAGCAAAAACCTAATATGATATTTAAAACCATTTCCTGCCCCAGAGAACTATAGACACTCTAGTCTTCTTATGATGGGGTTAGCAATCTCAAATTTAGGGTTGCCGATACAATTCCCAGAAAATCGGTGGGAAACCACTAATAAAATTGCTGTATTTATATAGCAGATGGGCCTCTCAGAAAAGTTAATTTAGAAAAGATGATCAGAAACAAAAACTGCAAATGCTTGCCTTTGCTGGACTTAATGGGTAGAGACGGTGTAATAAAAGTTTTTCAACTATATCGCCATGTTAGTCTGTTTCAGTATAAAAAGAGGGAACATTTATTCTTGCAGCACTTTTAAGACCAACCAAAAGTTTTCAACATATGGGTTGTTGTGAGTTTTCCGGGCTGTATGGCCATCTTCTAGAACAGTGTGATCCAACCCGCAGCCCGTGAGCCGCATGCAGCCCACCAATTCATTTTTGTTGGCCCTTGCCCTTCTTAGTGGAAAAATATTTTAATTTAACATATGGAAAAAAATTGTTTACCCTTTTTACTGCTTTAAGTTTTTAAGAAATGTTTTCTTTCTGGAATGTCTCTGGCCCTCACATTCCTATACTAAAGTTTGATTGGCCCTCGGGTAACTAAAGGTTGGACCGCACTGTTCTAGAACATGGCCATACAGCCCGGAAGACTCACAACAATCCAGTGATTCCGGCCGTGAAAGCCTTCGACAACACATTTTCAACATATGTGTTCAGAGACTACAGTCCACTTCTTGAATCTGACGTCATGGGCACACAAAATCCTACGCTGGAGTAAATAAGGCAGGCTTAATGGTGAAACACTAGACTCTCTGTTCCTTCCCTTTATGTGATACTATTAATATTTGGTTGTTTGTATGGACCATTTGTTTCCCCTTTGTTCTGTCACGCGCTGGGCCTGTAGCTATTGTCTTTGTATAGGACGTATACTTTATGCTCAGCGAGAAGCCAGGGTGCCTCAAAGAGAGGTTCTTGAGGGTTTTCCTGAAAAGGATAGTCCTTTTAGTCTTTAATGAGATAACAAAGTCTTTATTATTGAACAAATAATAAATCTTCAAGAAGTCAAATAACACTTCAAGGTTTTCTTAATAAACTGTTGGCCTTTTCAGTCTTGTCCCCAGGTGACAGACAATTGGCTTTGCATAACTGTGCTCCCCTTATAACCTCTCCCAGGCTGTCTATTATATGGGCCTAGCTGATGTGGGACCCACTACCGATTCCAAGTGTGTCTGGGTATTGAGTGGACCTACCAACCAAGGCTTGCAGATGTTTCAGCTGGGGTTGCGTGGATCTGTGGTGCTGTTCCCTCTCTGAGGTTTCTTTGGAAACTTTAGGGCTGTTTCCCTCAGGAGCTGTGAGGCTGAGGCTGTGTGCTCTTAGTCAGAACCTTTGGGATCTTTCCCCATGAATTTCTGTTTCTGATTCCTTGGATGTTCTATATCCCCAGATGTTCTATATCCCCAGATGTTCTTGAAATATGAAGCTTTTCTACAGGACGAGCTGGTCTACATCCTATAGCTTAGCTTCCTTAAGAAAGACTGACTTAAAAATGGCTCCTTCCCTCCCAGAGCCCTGAACAAGGGGCGGAACCAAACTTAATGATAATGGACAGGCGGCCTGCCCTATGACTGCAAACATTAGCAGAAAGAAAATAAAGTTGGAGCTTCTGGTACAGCCGTACCAGCACACCCTTAATGTTGTCATATTCTCTATGATATAATGGCAATCATAAACAACTTTAATATTTGTGTGTGTGTGTGTGTGTGTGTGTGTGTGTGTGATATATACACTTCCAGCAGGTGTTGATCCTACTGTCAGTATATTTCTAGTGTTCTAACTCTTTTCAGAGACGGTTATGAAACCAACATGGACCAGTAAGAATGTTTGGATCTCTGCCTGCACAGTTTTTCTTTACCTTTGAACTTTTCAGACAACTATTGAAATTGCCAACTAGATTACTTGGCAAACTTGAATGGACAACTCTTGTGGGTTGGTTTTAACAGAGGTGGGGTAGAGAGAGCATAAATGATTTCAGTAAACAGCTCCATCACTCCTACTTTCTAGGGAAACAGTGTAATTAACTGTCCTCTTATAAGAACATTACTTTCAAACAAGATTGCTAACACGCCCAAAACATGTAAATAGAGTGAGTAGGCATGTCAAAGGCTGTTCTGCATACCTGATCGGGCAGGTAATAATAATTCCAAATATTTAGAAGTAATCTAGACAGCAGGAGTTTTAGGTTCGGGCATGTACTAGTCATTTGCTCCAAGTATTTGTATAGGAAATGATTCGTGGAGAGTTGAGCCTGTGTGTCAGTCCATTTTTAAGAGAACCAGCTTTGTGGCGCTTTCTGGCTCATGAACAGAATTTCTCAAATGTTATCCCACTATTGAGAGCAGATCCCTTCCTTTTGGCACTTGATACCTATTTGTTTTAGGAGGTATGTCAAAAAGCTCTCCAAGAGATCATAAGTTCTAGGTAAACTGTGCAGCCATTTTGCAGTGTGCAAAGTGTCTGCACCACTTTCTTATTGAATCTTCAATGATTTAAAGGTCATTAGCCCTTATTTGCTGTACAGTGGTAGAACTGCCAGCCTCCGTTTGCACAAATCTGTCTTAAATTGGGTCAGACTGGCCGCACATACGAGGGAGGGGGAACATGCAGCCAGCATGCTTGAGGCACCCAACTCAGCACCTCAGATGTGTCTCACATTGCTAAAATCAGGTTGGAATTTCTATTTGTTTGAATAATGTTTTCCAATTCACGGCCAAAATCCGGCAATGGGATTTTCAGCCAAACATTAATGCTGTGGCAGAAATGGGAGGTGCATAACTCATGGTAACTCCTTGGGGTGGAAAGTGACAGTCGTCTTGAATGTTCCCAATCTCCACTGATTGACAGCAGCTTTCTAAGGTCTCAGATGAAGATCTTTCCTACCCATCTATCCAGTGATATTTTGCCTTGAGTTGGCAGAAGGTGCATAGACACTCTGCATGCAGTGAATGGTGTCTACCTTGTTTTCATGTGGGAGTCACTCAATCATATGGGAAGGGGGGATGTGATGGTGTGGATCCAAGCTACAGTACTGATACTCATTAATTTAACCAACCTTTTAATTTTAATTAATTTTTCCAACCTTTTTTTGACGGGCCCACTTGACCAGGGCCTACTTTGACCAGGGCCCACTTGAACAGAGACTACTTTGACCACGGACCACTCTCCAACATTAGTACCAAAAGTGTTACGAATCCGTTTTTGATCAACTTGAGATTCAGTTTGGTTATTTGGTGTGCTGATTCAGAAAATTGCATTGGATAGACTACATCAGTTCTAATTTCTGATACAGAACATATGCCATCCAGTAGTCACCATTTGCTCTCCCACAGAAAACCATATTTAATAATCTAGATCTGATGTGGTCTATCCAATGCAATGGTCAGCTCTACAGAAAGGAGCGGAAATAAAATAAATAAAATAAAATAAGGGGAAGGAGGTTCGTGGACTGGATTTTTGTTCTCGTGGCCCACTGCTGGGCCACAGCCCACAGGTTGAGAACCACTGATTTAAAGGATCTGTTTGTCACCATATGTTGAACCTGACTTAATGGATGTTGCTGATTTTATTGAGATATGTTTTAATCTATGTTTGGTTTTAATTTTTGTTGGATTGGGCTTGTCCCCATGTAAGCCACCCCAAGTTCCTTCAAGGAGAGGGAGGTGGGATATAAAAATAAAGTTATTATTATGAATGGATAGCAACAGCACCCGCAACATTATTTTAGGGATATACCAATCACTGCAAAGTGCTGACATAAAAATGAAGTCCAGATGACTAGGGTGAGCTTTTAAAATTTTATTTTGTATTTCAACGGTATAAGAAAACATTATGCAATTTATAAAATCAGTGACTTTGTACCCCATCTAACACTGAACATTAAAAGCAGGGATGAGTTTTAAAGGGCTTTGGATTTCTTTGTAAATGCCCTTGGGTAATGTCCATGAGACGGACACTGTGTGTATATGTATGACCCCACTGTCTGGGTAAATAGATAGGACCTATGGATTTAGTGTGTCGCTGTCTTTGATCTTTTTAAATTGTTTGTACAAAGGTGAAAAAGTCCTGAATTTATTGTAAGGTGATTTAAAAATTGAATACCTCCTTCAACTTGTTTTTTCTGAAGGGGGGTGTATTGTTGAATTCTAAACCAGACCAATCTAGACAAAGGAAATGTTATTTTAGTGTAGATTAAATTTATGTCTGAGATATAGAAAGATTATTGTGTCTGCTTCAGATGTAATTTCATGCCTGAGAATTTACATTGTAGGAAAACTGGTCTGGATCACATTAGCCAGGGCCCTGTTTTGCTGTCAGTTTAATTAAATGGAAACTGCTGGCAAGGAGACGAGGATAGGTTTATAGAAGCAATGCTATTTTGTATATTGGAACAAGGAGGGTGTGTGTGTGTGCATGTGTGTGTGCGTGTGCGTGTGCGTGCACGCACACACACACACACACACACATGCTTAGATCTTCCAGGTCAAAAAGGACACAAAAACAAAAACCAGTGATTCACTCTTGTTTACAGTGATCTTAGTGATGTTAACTCATTTAATACGCAAAATGCTTTGCAACAACTGAACATTTCCAAGTTTTGAAAGCCTTGACCTCTGACAAAGAGGTTATTACATTTCAGAAACAACGGTTTTCCAGACAATACCCTGAACTTCAAAAGCATATCCTTTCCCTTTTCTGTTTAATATGAATATAGATTAACACAGTGTGTAGTGGGTGTTCTCCTCCTTATTCCTTACAACTTTTGTTCTCCAGAGTGTACACAGCAACAAAATCCTCAGTAATCGAGAACAGTGATTGATCTGTTAACTCTGTTTGGCACCCTGCCTTTTGGCTTTGATTTTTGTGAGAAGTACCTTAGGGTTTCTTATGCAAAAGCACCTAAATCGCTCACAGGAAAGTAGGGAGAAAGGGGTGGGGAAGAGAAAAAAATATGTTTTTTTCCTCCCCTCCTTTTTTAGCTCTGTTTATTGTATTATGACATTTTGTGCTGTACACTCAACACAGTATTTCTCAACCAGAGTGAAATACAGGAATCCAGACTTGTTCTTCAAATCTAACTCTTTGTTCCACATGACTCAGAAGAACAGATGAAAATGAATGTTTATGTATTTTAATAGCCATTCTTAATCTTTTCTTTTCTTTTCTTTTTTACTTCAAGCAATTTATGTTAAACTCTTGTTTACAGAGTGGGATTGTTTTTAAGATGATTTTTTGAAAAGTCTTTATAGATTTTTTAAAAAAACAATAAATCAACAGCCCATGAACTGTTGACCAAAGAACATTTGGTCTTAGTTCCTCCACTTTTTACATTTCTTGCGGAGTTATAAAAGAGGTTGGTTCTCCCCTTCTGTCTACACCTGCCCTCCCAATGTTCATGGGTTATATCACATCATATTTCTTTTGTCTTAAGTGAGAAAACTGAAGAAATGATGTCATAAAAGCAATAGTTGAGGAAATGAGAGATGAAGAAATGTTATAATCATATCATTTTCTCTCTTCCACTTATCCCTTTTTAGTTTACTCTCAACCCATAGTCTGGGAGGTCATGGTATGCTTCCAGTGCTGGTGATCTACAACTGAATTTTTGTAAACATTACAAAATACACATGTAAGCAGATGTACAAAAATGCATACAGTCAGAACTCCATATCCACAGATCTTGCATCTATGGGTTCTGCCATGGTAGTAAAGGTAAAGGTTTCCCCTGACATTAAGTCCAGTCATGTCTGACTCTGGGGGTTGGTGCTCATCTCCATTTCTAAACCAAAGAGCCGGCATTGTCCATAGACACCTCCAAGGTCATGTGGCCAGCATGACTGCATGGAGCGCCATTACCTTCCCACCGGAGCGGTACCTATTGATCTACTCACATTGGCATGTTTTCAAACTGCTAGGTTGGCAGAAGCTGGAGCAACAGCGGGCGCTCACCCCGCTCCTGGGATTTGAACCTGGGACCTCTCGGTTTGCAAGCTCAGTGCTTTAACACACTTCGCCACCCGGGCTCTGCCATGGTGGCTAATTCCAAAAAGTAAAATTTGATTTTATCACCTTATATAAGAGATGCCATTTTATTATATCACTGAATATAATGGGACATGAGCATCCCTGGATTTTGGTAGCTATTTGTGTGTTTAGGGACAAATCCCAATGGATACCAAGGGTCTACTGTACACGTTCAGGGGCAAGACAGAGTTTCCCAAGTAGACACAAACAGCACCAAGCTTTAGAAAGCAAGTAGAGAGAGTCAATGTATTAAACACTTTAAAGGAGATAAAGATTTTAATATGAAGCCACACTGGTTTCTTACTGGGCCACCCTCTGTATAGCAAACCTGCCTTCCCGCCATCCCTTAAAATCCTCCTATGGAGTAATGGTGCAGCTTTGGTGCCCCAAGAGATATAGCGGGAGGAGAAAAAGAAAACATTGACTCCACTGGCATTGCATGCCAAAGCACGTTTGATCCTGTACACATTGAATGTACACTTCTACACCCACATGAACATGTTCTAAAGCCCATAACCATTTTCTGGCACGTGGGAGTTGCAAATATGCATTGAGAAACTGTTCTAGTGCCAACAAGTGTGGCTGGAGACAGGGCAGGCTTCATTATAACAAGAGATACAGAGGTGATTCAGATGCAATATCAAATGATGTAATAAGTCAGGCTGGACTATATGGCTCTCACATTATCTTCTAATCGTACTTGTTCTCTTGCTTTGATGGTTCTAGGGATTGATTATTGTTCCAGTCATTCCCAGTCATCATAGCCAAAAGGGAAAAGTGTTAGGAGTTGCAGTTCAAAAACATCTGTAGGGTCTCTATTGGTACTTATGAATTTCCCATTGGCATTTCATATTACTGAACTTCTTAGTCATCTGGCTGGTGTTTGACTTGGGGATATTGCTTTCAATGGCTTTGGTCTTTCTTGAATATTCCCAGAAGGTAGTGCTGGGGGACTGTTGTTTAGTTGTTTAGGGGGCCGTGCTGTGGTGCAGGCTGGTGAGCAGCCTGCTGCAATAAATCACTCTGACCATGAGGTCATGAGTTTGAGGCCAGCCCGTGGCAGGGCGAGCACCCGTCAATTAAAAATAAAAAATAGCCCCTGCTTGTTGCTGACGTAGCAACCCGAAAGATAGTTGCATCTATCAAGTAGGAAATAAGGTACCGCTTATAAAGTGGGGTGGCAAATTTAACTAATTTATGACATTGGAATGAGGAAGTGCCGTCAGAGTGGATGATGAAGCAGCTGCTCCCCCCTGTGGCCAGAATCGAACACCCCTTCAGAAGAAGGTTAAATTGCCTCTGCGTCTGTCTGTCTCTGTCTCGGTTCTATGTGTATATGGGCATTGAATGTTTGCCCTATATGTATATAATGTGATCCACCCTGAGTCCCCTTCGGGATGAGAAGGGCAGAATATAAATACTGTAAATACAGTAGAGTCTCGCTAATCCAAGCCTCACTTATCCAAGCCTCTGGATAATCCAAGCCATTTTTGTAGTCAATGTTTTCAATATATCATGATATTTTGGTGCTAAATTCATAAATACAGTAATTACAACATAACATTACTGCGTATTGAACTACTTTTTCTGTCAAATTTGTTGTAAAAGATGATGTTTTGGTGCTTAACTTGTAAAATCATAACCTAATTTGATGTTTAATAGGCTTTTCCTTAATACCTCCTTATTATCCAACATATTCGCTTATCCAAGCTTCTGCCGGCCCGTTTAGCTTGGATAAGTGAGACTCTACTGTAGATAAATAAATAATAGTCTTTTGGCTATTTGCCTGTGGGTTTCTGCAGGGGTCAATACTGTAGGCTTTTCAGCATCTACCTCACTGGTTCTCAACCTATGGATCCTCAGGTGTTTTGGCCTACAACTCCCACGAATCCCAGCCAGTTTACCAGTTGTTATGATTTCTGGGAGTTAAAGGTCAAAACATCTGGGGACCCACAGGTTGAGAACCACTGATCTACATGAAGCTGCTATAAGTGGTCACCTGGATCTTCGGGGTTGAATGTCATCCGTATGCTTAGCAAGTTGTGGTTAGTTGAAAACTATGAATGGAAAGAGGAAGAGAAAGCATGCAAACAAGCAAGCATGGCACTCGGGCATGTAATGCAAAATAATAGTTTGGCTGATACACATGAACTACCCGTGAGACTATATCTTCCTTATGAAGACCTTGCAGCTGTGAATATAGTTTTCCTATTTAAAGATAGAATATTTTCAAATTCCATTGCTTGGCTTGATGGAAAATTGTTCCTGTTTTAACCTGCTCCTATTGAAATGAGCAGGGTTTGCCACTGTTGTGACATTGGATTAAATATACCCATGACAATTTAATTTAATATTTGCTTTAAAAAATCACATTAGGGTATGTTTTGCGGGGTGACCAGCCACCAAGGAATCAACCATAGTTGGGTGGATCATATAATGGTATCACTCTGGGCACCACAATTCAGGGATATTGACAAGCTGGAATGTGTCCAGAGAGGAGAGACTAAAATGATAAAAGATCTGGAAGCCAAGCCTTATGAGAAGCAGCTTAGGGAGCTGGGTATGTTTAGCCTGGAGAAGAGAAAGCTGAGAGGTGACATAATAGCCATGTTTACATATTTGAAAGGATGTCATGGAAGATGACACAATCCTGTTTTCTGCTGCTCCAGAGACTAAGACATGGATCAGTGGATTCAAACTGCAGCACCTACACATTAGAAAGAGTTTCCTGATGGCAAGAGTTGTTGGACAGTAGAATACACTGCCTTGGAGTATGGTAGAGTCTCCTTCTTTGGAGGTCTTTAAACAGACTCTGGATGGCTACCTGTAATGAATTATTTGAATGTGTGTTCATGCATGGCAGAGCATTGGATTAGATGGCCTCTTTGGTCCCTTCCAACTCTATGATTCTACCATTCTAATTCTTTGGAGAAGGCCTTTTATTACATCTGAGTTAACAACATTGAGAGTAAATAACTTTTAGTGAATAGGAAACTACGGAATGAGACTTTGACAGCTTGAGTAATGGACTATGGATTTTGGAAAACAATTTGGCGATGAGATCATGAGTCAGCATTTGATTTGATTTGATTTTAATCTGTTTACTAGATTGATATGTGTTTTAATTGTTCATGGTTAGATTGTTGATATGTTGTTGAGATGTATTTTAATGTTTGTACGCCGCCTTGAGTCCCTCTGAGGTGGAGAAAGACGGGATATAAATGAAGTAAATAAATAAATAAATAACTGATAAAGTAAAGGTAAAGGTTTCCCTTGACATTAAGTCCAGTCGTGACCGACTCTGGGGGTTGGTGCTCATCTCCATTTCTCAGCCGAAGAACCGGCGTTGTCCAAAGACATCTCCAGGTCATGTGGCTGGCATGACTGCATGGAGCACCGTAACCTTCCCGCCAGAGCGGTACCTATTGATCTACTCACATTTGCATGTTTTCGAACTGCTAGGTTGGCAGGAGCTGGGGCTAACAGTGGGTGCTCATTCCGCTCCCGGGATTTGAACCTGGGACCTTTTGGTCTGCAAGCTCAGCAGCTCAGCGCTTTAACACATTGTGCCACCAGGGGCCCAAATAACTGATAGACATGTGAATTAGCCCTTTTCCCATTAAAACATTAAATCCCATTAAAGTTCCATTGTTGGTCCAATTCTTCTGTTCTTTTTGGAAAAGGGGGAAATGCTTTGACATCTCTCATTCTTCAGAACAGTAATTTGACTGTAGTTTACAGGCTTCCATGATCTAAGTTTGACTATTCTAAAATATATGGGTGAGAGTACAGTTCCTTTAGAGCAGTGGTTCTCAACCTGTGAGTCTCCGGGTGTTTTGACCTACAACTTCCAGAAATCTCAGCCAGTTTACCAGTTGTTAGAGGATTTCTGGGCATTGAAGGCCAAACATCTGGGGACTCACAGGTTGAGAATCACTGCTTTAGAGAGTGGGGTTGCCGTTGTTATTGTTCTTATTTTCAGCTGTAAATCTCATATTAATATAACCCCCCTCTCTCTGCAAAACTAGCCCCATTCACCTTGATTTCTCTTGAAAAAATGCTTTTTTGTGTATGTGTGTGTGTTGTCTCCATCCATAGGATTACTGCTAATCTCTATGTGTTGTGGGCCTGCTCTATTCTTCATGATCCTATGGTTGTTGTAGTTTACTTTCCAAACTGTCAGCATATTATATAGCTTATGTACTGGTCTTCCAAGAATTCAGCAACTCATCATCCTAATGTAATAGTGGCCAAGAGCAAAAGAAGAATGAGCTCTTGAACCATGGATCATTATGTAGCAGAAGGCATTTTGGGAGGCACCAATAAACAACAAATTATTAAATTCCTTCTTTTTCACAAGTAGCAACAGTGCATAGCCTCTTCTGTGTATGATCACCTTGCTCTCTATTATTATTATTATTATTATTATTATTATTATTATTATTATTATTATTTTATTATGACACAGCAAACAAGATAGATATGCTGGATTTCATATCACAAAATCACAAGTCGAACACTTCCCAAGTGTCTAGGACTGTGTGATGTATTTTCGGATGATGCGTGCAGATCCCAGTAGGGTGGGATTATTATTATTATTATTATTATTATTATTATTATTATTATTATTAATACATTTCTATCCCACTTTTCTCCTGCAGCGTACAACATATCAAATTCATACAAATACATCCGACCACTCTACATTTTTGCAAAGGCTCTTCTATCCTTCATAATCTCATTGCCTAATTTTGGGGATTTTGTTTGTCTATATTCGTCTTTGTGTATAATTTGAAGTTTTGCTTTGTTAGTCTTTTTTTTTAAAAAAAAAATTATTAGTGTTCCTTTCAACATAAACACAGACAAAAACATACAATAAAATAAATTACAGAATTGAGATAAAAGAAAAAAAAGGAAAAAGGAAAAAAGGGAAGAAAAAATAATTAGAAGGGGGAGAAAATAAAAAAAGAAGAGAGGGGTAAAAATTGAATAAACAAAAAAGCCAAAAAAAACCATGTAAAATATAAAATAAACTTCCAACTATTGCATGGTGTCTTTGAGTTTCATCTTTTCCCCCTTTCCTGAGTTCTTGAATTCATATAATTAGAAATCAGTGATACCCTGTTTCCCCGAAAATAAGACATCCCCTGGAAATAAGACCTAGTTTTGCTGAATTGCTAAATATAAGGCCTCTCCCGAAAGAAAAACATAGCAAAGTTTTTGTTTGGAAGCATGCCCACCGAACAGAACAACAGAGCATGCAGGATCGATAAATGTACGTACCATATACGTACATGGAAATAGTGGTAGTAACAAGAAATTCTTGATAGGATTCACAGTTTGTCTGGTCATGCTGGTTTGTGATGACAACTACTGAACAGTATATAATAAATGTTAAAAATGTTTTGGTTCAACAATAAATGTGAATTCTTCTTTATGGAATTGTAAGACATCCCCTGAAAATAAGACCTAGTGCATGTTTGGGAGCAAAAATTAATATAAGACACTGTCTTATTTTTGGGGAAACATGGTATTACCTATCACCCCAAAACAAACAATGCCTTCTTCTAATAACCCGGGCATCATCGGGTCCCCAAGCTAGTGATTCAATAAAGACAAAGTAGGCCTGGAAATCTCACTGATGTTTGGGAAGTGATTTGGGATGTCCAAATGATAGAGGAAACAAACTTGTGTGCAATTTGACATTGACGAATATGCTATTCTATCGTTGCACTAGTTTTTAGCCTTATTCATCCTTTCGTGCTTCTGGAGGGCTGACTACAGGGGTTAGATATATATACTCATGTATGCAAGCCACTTTGAATCCCAGTCCTTCAGTAAACAGAAGATAACTATCAAAAATCGGTCTGAGACATTTGTAAAATATATACACACACACACACACACACACACACACAGAACAGGGCTGGGGAAAGCGAAAGTGGTTGGCAATGGCATGGGTGCTAGACAAAGGAAAGATAATTTTACTGCTGGCATTTCCTTGAAAGTATTAGCAGTCTTTTTGCCCCCTGGGTTCACGCTTTGATATTACAAGGTACGTACATTTTTGTGCCAACAAAGTTTTGTTCAATACTTCTGTCACATAGAAATGTTATGTCTGTCCTCAGCTTTTTGAGCGTGAGTTAAAGGTGAGGATATTCCAACAGCCTTGGATTATTTGTAAAACTTGTTTCCCTCAAAGGAGAGAATTACCCTCGAAACACGTAGGGGGAAAAGGACAAGATCTTGGCTTTTTTTCTTGCATAGCTTGCTTTTTCCAGCTTGTAATATCCCCCTCCTGGGTAGGAAGGTTGTTATCCAGTTCAGGCAGTTTTTAATTGCTAGCCCTTAGGTAGTTTCTGCAAGTATCAGATGTTTTACCAAGAAAGGAGAAAGGATTTCTCAGTTATAATGGCACTGAGAACCTTTGCCAATAAAACGATTTAGTCTCTGGACAGTAAAGTGCAGTATTTTGTTCAGCTAGTTTATTTTATTTTATTCATTTTTCACTTTATGACAGTATTTCAAGTACGAGTGGTGATTTACAAAACTTCAAAGCCGTGAGATTTTTTTAAAACAAAGCACGGTCAGTGTATTGTTTCTGGCCTTATCCAATTATACAATTGAATTTAGGCATGTAATAACACTGTAACTGAAATATCCATCATTCAGAATTGGATTTCGTGAAGACTCTGTTTCTGTCACCAAGCTTGTCCTCATTTTAGTTCAGTTATGCTGACATGTTTTGTCTTCAGTTTAAACAAAGGGAGTTAAAATAAGACGTCGGCCTAGAATGGGTAGCCAGGTTTTCTGGCAGATGGAATATGATGTAATAGAGGCCACCATCCAGCCAAGGTTTCACTCATTGAGGCTCTATTGCTTTCATCAGGAGCAGGAGCAGCACTGATCTTTCATGGAGAAATCAATGGAACTTGAGTGCCAAGTTTTGACTGGAAACATGCACAAAGTAGTGTAGTAGATCCTTCATTTTTCTGTGGGTTAGGGGCACAGGACTCCTGTGAAAGTGAAAAAAAAACAAAAAAAATTTGACTTTTTTCCAGAGAGAACACCTCTCCAGAAATCTCTAGGTCCACCAGTGTAAGTCTGTGGTCAACTCTGAACTGACATTATGCTGGAAGACCTCAAAATTCATACAAATAATAATAAAAAATAATAAAACTTTATTTATATACCGCTCTATCTCCCCGAAGGGACTCAGGGCAGTTTCCAAAGAGTCTTCATCGTCTCACTCGTTCAGTCGTTTTCGACTCTTCATGACCTCATAGACCAGTCCACACCAGAGCTCCCTGTCGGCCGTCACCGCCCCCAGTTCCTTCAAGGTCGAGCCAGTCACTTCAAGGATACCGTCCATCCATCTCACCCTTGGTCGGCCTCTCTTCCTTTTTCCTTCCATTTTCCCCAGCATCATGATCTTCTCCAAGCTTTCCTGTCTTCTCATGATGTGGCCAAAATACTTCAACTTTGCTTCTAATATCCTTCCCTCCAGTGAGCAGCCGGGCATTATTTCCTGGAGGATGGACTCGTTGGATCTTCTTGCGGTCCAAGGCACTCTCAGGATTTTCCTCCAGCACCAAAGTTCCAAAGAGTACAAATACAAATACAAAACAACATATAATAAAATATAACAAAAATACATCATAGATAAAACAGCAATTTCAGTTTAAAAACAACACAATGACAGTCTTCAATAAAGGGGCGGGAAACATTAGTCAGGGTGAGGCTGGCCTTAATCCACTTTTAAGGGTAGATGAGAACTTATATACCTATCTTAGGGGCAGGTGATGAGCAGTATACCACAATCTGAATCAAGTGAAAACTAATCTTGATCAAAAACCTGCCTAAACCACCAGGTTTTTAGTGCTTTACGAAAAGTGGATAAGGTGGGGGCCTGTCTGATCTCTTTAGGGAGAGCATTCCAGAGCCGGGGGGCCACCACCAAGAAGGCCCGTCCCCTTGTCCCCACCAAACGTACTTGAGATGATGGTGGAAGCGAGAGAAGAGCCTCCCCAGCTGATCTCAAAGTTCATAGGGGGAGATGCAATCACAAATGTATTGTCTCTCAGAATCTTTTAAGTCTTCCAGCATTCCTCGATGGTCATTTTACATTGGAAGTTGACCATAGAGGTAAACTGTCAGATCTAGGGATTCTTAAAGAGAATATATTCATCAAATATATACCAGATGGCCTAGTGGACTAAGTGACTTGAAGGTTGGGTTGATGACCTGAAAGCTGCCAGGTTCGAATCCCATCCGGGGAAAGTGCGGATGAGCTCCCTCTATCAGCTCCAGCTCCATGCGGGGACATGAGAAAAGCCTCCCACAAGGATGGTAAAAACATCAAAACATCCGGGCGTCCCCTGGGCAACGTCCTTGCAGACAGCCAATTCTCTCACTCCAGAAGCAACTCAAGTTGCTCCTGACACGGAAAAAAAAAAAATCAAAACTGTGAACAATCAAAGCTGCAAACGTTCAAATCTAGAGGGCCATTTGTAAGTGGTTTTACGTAAAGAAAAGCACCCTCTCCCCAAACATTAGATCCATTTTTGAGGTTATATTGAAATAGTCCTTAAAGTATTATGATGAAAGACCCCTTCAGTTGTTCATGACCCATGGTCACCCAACACAAGATGCATAGAGTGTTGTCCCTCCATCTCTACTTTTCTCACATGGGAGTCTGAACCAGAAAGCTTCTGCTACATTTGGAGAGCCTCTGTGCTTGTGCAGAGAGTAACAGGACTAAAGAGGAATGGGACAGGACAAGTGCACTGTCCTTTCAGTATGTTTTATTAGGACCTCAGATTGACATTAGATCTTGATTTATTGGCCTCAATTCAGTTCTGTTAATGATGAACTAATGATGTGTAATAACCGATGTCTCCAGATGTGCTTATGCATTCCCATGGACATCAAAAGGTGCAATAAGTCTGCTTAATCGGGCCTTCTGAGTGCCACAAGCACAGCTTTGAGATCCCATTAGATGGGCATCAACTCTGCATGAAATAGACATCTATGGATAAATCTCCTTCTCTTAAGCAAACTATTCCAATATCCATTAAGAAAGGATTTATTGACTAGGCATTAGCTTTTATTATTGCATATTCATTGCTTTTCTGGTATATTACCTAATCAAGGGCTCAAAATTCATTAGGACAACTGACTGGAAACTTTGAATACAATAAATTTCCATCCTTAAACTTTGGCCCTAAATTGGAAAGTTGCCCTCGGGGGGTTTTTTTCCCGTGTCAGATGAGTGACTTGAGAAACTGCAAGTCGCTTCTGGTGTGAGAGAATTGGCCGTCTGCAAGGACGTTGCCCAGGGGACACCCAGATATTTTGATGTTTTTAATATCCTTGTGTAAGGCTTCGCTCATCTCCCCGCATGGAGCTGGAGCTGATAGAGCAATGGCTCTCAACCTGTGGGCCTTGGCCCAGTAGTGGGCTGCAAGAACAAAAATCTGGTCTGTAAACCTCCTTCCTCTTTATTTATTTTATTTTATGAATTTTATTTCCACTCCTTTCCAAAGAGTTGACCATTGCACATCAGATCTACATTATTAAATATTGTTTTCTGTGGGTGAGCAGATGGCGACTACTGGGTGGGATATGTTCTGTATCAGAATCTAGAACTGACGTGGTCTATCCGATGCAATTTTCTGAATCAGCATCCCAAATAACCAAACCAAATCTAAAGTTGATCAAAAGCTGATTCATAACCCTTTTGGTACTAATGTTGGAGAGTGGACCCTGTTCAAGTGGGCCGTGGTAAAAAAAAAAAAAAAAGGTTGGGAACCACTGTAATAGAGGGAGTTCATCTGCGCTGTCCCCAAGTTGGATTCGAACTGGCAACCTTCAGGTCAGCAACCCAACCTTCAAGTCAGCAGTTCTGCCAGCACAAGGGTTTAACCCACCGTGCTCTCATGCACCATAGGGATGTGTGAAAAGAATATCATTCAGCTCTCATTTTGGCTGAACTTCCAAATTTGTATTTCCATCAATTAAATATGGACTACAAGGCAGTTTGTCCTTGAAATCCATGTGTGTTTGAAATGTGGGAAAGTGTGCTACAAAATGTATGGGAAGCGTGTGCATATTTCCAGAACAATGCACGCAAGCAAATATAATTTTTTTGCCAGAGACATGTTCACACTCAGTAGTCTGGGGGGAAACATATACTGTATACACTCGAGTATAAGCCTAGTTTTTCAGCCTTTTTTAAGACTGAAAGAGCGCCCCTCGACTTATACTTGGGTAAGGGTCCTGGTTGGCTTACATTTGGATCGGCTTATAAGGAGCCCCGGTGGCGAAGTGTGTTAAAGCGCAGAGCTGCTGAACTTGCAGACCGAAAGGTCCCAGGTTAAAATCCTGGGAGTTGAGTGAGCGCCCACTGTTAGCTCCAGCTTCTGCCAACCTAGCAGTTCGAAAACATGCAAATGTGAGTAGATCAATAGGTACCGCTCTGGCGGGAAGATAATGGCCCTCCATGCAGTCATGCCGGCCACATGACCTTGGAGGTGGACAACGTTGGCTCTTCAGTTTAGAAATGGAGATGAGCACCAACCCCCAGAATCAGACATGACTGGACTTAACGTCAGGGGAAACCTTTACCTTTACCTATACTCGAGAATATATGATACATTTATTGTTTTTCTCTATTATTATTGGTATTATTACAGTTATTATTTTTCTTTATTATTGTTGCTACTATTACATTTATTTTACTCTATTTTTATTATTACTATTAGTACATTTATTATTTCACTCTGATCTTATTGCATTTATTATTTTACTCTATTTATTATTACATGTATTATTTTCCTGTATTTATTATTATTATTATTATTATTATTATTATTATTATTACATGTATTACTTTACTCTATTACAGTAGAGTCTCACTTATCCAAGCTAAACGGGCCGGCAGAACCTTGGATAAGCGAATATCTTGAATAATAAGGAGGGATGAAGGAAAAGCCTATTAAACATCAAATGATTTTACAAATTAAGCACCAAAACATCATGTTCTACAACAAATTTGACAGAAAAAGTAGTTCAATACACAGTAATGTTATGTTGTAATTACTGTATTTACGAATTTAGCACCAAAATATCATGATATATTGAAAATATTGACTACAAAATGCCTTGGATAATCCAGAACCTTGGATAAGCGAATGTTGGATAAGTGAGACTCTACTGTACATGTATTATTTTCCTGTATTTGTATTATTATTATTATTATTATTATTATTATTATTTATTATTACATGTATTACTTTATTATTATTAAAAGCATACATAAGCACATTTACATTGAAGAAAATGAGAATAATGATTTGATCAGAGTTGGACAGTCTTACCTTAAATTGGAGCTTTATGTAAGTATTCAAAAATATTTAACCTACTGATGCCTCAATTAATGTAATTTTATTGGTAAAGGTAAAGGTAAAAGTTTCCCCTGACGTTAAGTCCAGTCGTGTCCGACTCTGGGTGTTGGTGTTCATCTCCATTTCTAAGCCGAAGAGCCGGCATTGTCCGTAGACACCTCCAAGGTCATGTGATCAGCATGACTGCATGGAATGCCGTTACCTTCCCGCTGGAGCGGTACCTATTGATTTACTCTCATTTGCATATTTTCGAACTGCTAGGTTGACAGAAGCTGGAGCTAACAGCGGGTGCTCACTCCGCTCCCCGAGTTTGAACCTGGGACCTTTCGGTCTGCAAGTTCAGCAGCTCAGCGCTTTAACACACTGAGCCACCGGAGGCTCCTAATTTTTAATTTAATTTAATTTTATTTTATTGGTATTTATTTATTTATTTATTTGCAGCATTTATATTCCGCCCTTCTCACCCCGAAGGGGACTCAGGGCGGATCACATTACACATATAGGCAAACATTCAATGCCTTTTAACATAGAACAAAGACAGACAAATATAGGCTCCGAGCGGTCTCGAACTCATGACCTCCTGGTCAGAGTGATTCATTGCAGTTAATTGCAGCTGGCTTGCTCTCCTGCCTGCGCCACAGCCCGAGCTGTGGTATGTATTTTTATTTCTGAAATTTACCACCCTCGGCTTATACTGGTGTCAATGTTTTCCCAGTTTTTTGTGGTAAAATTGGGTGCCTCGGCTTATGTTTGGGTCGGCTTATACTCGAGTATATACGGTATTTTAAACAAAATATGTGGATTTTAAAAAGTTGAACCAAATACTAAAAAGAGTGCATTCAGAATTCAATTCACAATCAGGACTGGCTGAACAAAACTGAGCTTGATAGAATCACTGTCCGTTGTACACAATCCGTATATTGTCTACATTGACTGTACTGCAGTGATTACCATCTTATTTTAATTTTATTGTTATCTGTTGCAGATGGGGGTGGTTCAAAGCTTTGGGAACGAATGAGCAAAATATAAATCAACCCCCCTCCTCCCCAATGCATTGAGACTTCTGGCATTCCATAAACCCTGACCTTGTTTGGAAGGAATGGCTTCTTCTTTTCTAGAACACAGCTATGAAACGTTCCTTTGTGTATGTGTGTGTGTGTGCTGCGAGTGTGTGTATATTTTAATTTCATGAGCTAGCCAGCTTAATGTTTCACATAAGCATGATGAGGGAGTGATCGGCTAAAGATAGAAACACTGACGCCAGTTGGCTATTGTGATCTTCCTTTAACATGTTGTTTGGATAATAGTTTACTCAGGATAAATTTTGAGCAGCTTTCAATTGCTTTTTTAAATAGAATTTTTTTAAAAAATCACGTCTCTCTTTCTCTCGCTCTCACTCTCTTCTCACCTGGCCCAGATTAAAAGTGCAGCTTTAAGATATTTCTCCTAAAATAAATTTCAGGCATCCTCATTTATAGTCAGCCTGCCCTGATTACTTGCAGACATACTGGAAATTTACATGCGCTTTTCCTCCATTATAAAACACTGATCTGTTCATATCATTAGTTCCCTCCTGACTGGAGCTTGGCAGCCAGCCAAGGGCAGTCTAAATCTGTCGCTGTAAATCGCGAGTTGAAATAGCAGAAAGTGGGTTTGTAACTTTGAAAGTGTAAACAGTTTGGAAAATGAAGTAATTTTAGCCTGTGATTGATTGCCTCGCAATTCTACTTTAAATTAGCCCAGGGGCTTCGATGAAAATATATGCTTATTATACATTTCCCCTCCTCTTGCTTTCCATTTTATTTTTTTCTGGGGGAATAATAGATTTGTTGGGTAAGCTGCCGAACAATGTATGCTTCTCCTAGTATGACCTTTGGGGAAAAGAATGGTTTTATTGTGTGCCCATTACTTTTGTCTGAAACAACATTTTGCGGTTATTAAAATGACTTGTTCCGTATATAAGTAATAAATAAATAAAAGTCGGGAATGCAAAGCAGCTGCACTGAATCGTGCCAGATTTGGACATAAACATTACGCGCGTCAAGATAGGCAAACGCAGCAGACATTCCTCTCTGATACCAGAACCTGAAAATGTTATTTTTAAATAGGCATTTTCAAACCCCACCCTGGTATTTTCTTCCTTCTAAAGTCTCATTTAGAATCGCCTTTCTGACATTTCTTTCGCACTACAGCGTTATCACAGTTTGATACGACTTTAACTGCCATGGCTGGATCCTACTGAATCTGAAGATTTGTAGTTTTTGTGCAATGTTTATAATTCTGAGCCAGAAATTTCTACTGCCTCATGTAAAGGTAAAGGTTTTTCCCTGACATTAAGTCTAGTTGTGTCTGACTCTGGAGGTTGGTGCTCATCTCCATTTATAAGCCGAAGAGCTGGCGTTGTCCATAGACACCTCTAAGGTTATGTGGCCGCCATGACTGCATGGAGCACTGCTACTTTCCTGCCAGAGCAGCACCTGTTGATTTACTCACATTTGCATGTTTTCAAACTGCTAGGTTAGCAGAAGCTGGAGCTAACAGCAGGAGCTCACCCCGCTCCCTGGATTCGAACTCCTGACCTTTCGGTCAGCAAGTTCAGGAACTCAGCAATTTAACCCGCCACACCACTGGGGGCTCCCTAGTGCCTCAACAAACTATAAATCAAAGGATTCGGTAGGATACAGCCATAGGAATTAAAGTGATATCAAACCGCTATAATAGCGTAGTATGCAATAGAGCTGAGGCCTAAAGATAAAGACAAAGGCCCCTTCTACAGTGCCATATAAAATCCAGATTATCTGATTTGAACTGGAATATATGGCAGAGTATATGGAGTATATGGCAGTTCAAAGCAGACAATGTGGATTATCTACTTTCGTAATCTGGATTAGATGGCAGTGTAGAAGAAGCCAAAGGCAACTGCTTTAGAGTTTTGCATTCATATAGAGCCCTTCTACACTGCCATATAAAATCCAGGTTATCTGCTTTGAACTGGATTATATAGCAGTGTAGACTGCCAACCTAGCAGTTCAAAAACATGCCAATGTGAGTAGATCAATAGGTACCGCTCCGGCGGGAAGGTAACAGCGCTCCATGCAGTCATGCCGGCCACATGACCTTGGAGGTGTCTATGGACAACGCCGGCTCTTCGGCTTAGAAATGGAGATGAGCGCTAACCCCCAGAGTCGGTCACAACTGGACTTAACGTCAGGGGAAAACCTTTACCTTTACCTAGACTCATATAATCCAGTTCAAAGCAGATAATCTGGATTATCTGCTTTGATAATCTGGATTATATGGCAGTGTAAAAGGGGCCTTATTTTCATGCCCAAATTCTACGGGGAAATAGTCTCATCAATTTGTAACAGAAAGTCACTGGGTGTGGTGTTGATGTTACTACTGATCTTGCTATTTCTCTTTTTTTAAATCTTCAGCAAATGAGAAAGCAATAAATAAAATCAAGTCTGCATGCGTACAATGCATTAATTTAAAACAGTTAGAAAGCATGGAGTGAGAGGGTTGAGGTGGGAGAGTTTGATTGCAAATCTATGATTTTCAGTTGCAAAGTTGGGCAAAGGCCAAGCTTACATCACAGCTCAGGGGTCTGTTTTGAATTTTGCTTTTATATGATGCCTGTCTTGATGTTTGTCCAAAAGACTTTCGACAAAGATGCCCAAGATTTGAACTTCTAACGATTGACTCATGGCCACCTGTTCTTTGGAAAGATTTTTGGTTGCCTTTTTTAGGGGCTGATCTGATGAGAAGACTTCTGATATGTTTTCTTTTGCTGTTCTGCATAGCTTGGTGACCCACTAAGGCAAATGTGTCTGAATTAAATCTCAGCAGGGAGGGGGTTGTTTAATGTTTCCACTTGTATGGCCTAAACATCTGCGTGCTTTTATTCTTTCCGATCTTGTGTGCTTAATGGATCTGTACATTGTTCGACAGATCTTTGTGTCCCTGAATTAGAAGATATATTGATGGTGCCAGAGTTCAGTGGCAAAGCATTGAGAAGATTCTGTGTTCAGTCCCTGGTATCCTTTGTTTAGTGACCTTGGGAAGTAGTGGGGTCAGGAAAAACCAGTATCCCAATCCATAAAAAATACCACTAGTCAAAAAAGACAACACTGAACTAGATTGACTTTTCTGACCCTTAACTGGATCTACACTGCCCTATATTCCAGGTTCTGATCCCAGATTATCTTGATTTGATTTGAATTGGATTTTATGAGTCTACACCAGGCATGGGCAAACCTTGGCCCTCCAGGTGTTTTGGACTTCAACTCCCACAATTCCTAACAGGCGGTAGACTGTAAGGAATTGTGGGTTGAAGTCCAAAACACCTGGAGGGCCAAAGTTTGCCCATGCCTGGTCTACACTGCCAGATAATCATAGATAAACAGATAATCTGGGATTAGATTCTGAGATATAGCGCAATGTAGAAGAGGTCCTAGACTACCTTGAGTGGATTGCTGCTTTTCTTTTCAAGTCAAGTTGTTTGGTTTGGTTTTCATATCATTTCTTTATTTTTTTAAAGATTATTGTAATTTTGTGCATGTTGAGACTAGCAAAGCCAGAATTCTGTGTGACTTGAATAGACAATAAAAACTCAGCTGTGACTCTCAGGCAAAAAGTAATCATACCTGGAGATCAGACTTTTCCAAACTACGTGTCTTTCGACATGTTAGTGTGTGAGCTGCGGTGTATAAGTGTGTTGCACAAACATATCTTGGCAAGGTATGTTATCGTACAACTCATATATTTTTTAAAAATGAAAATGAAAGTTTTTCATGAGATATGTTATGCCCCATGTATTTATATATGTGTCCGTATGTCTTATAAAGGATTCGTTTAACCTCCTATATGCTAGTAAAACTGAATTATTGTGTCGTGAAATGATGCATGCTTAAAAATGTGTCACAATAGAAGCATAGAATCATAGAATAGTAGAGTCGGAAGAGGCCTCATGGGCCATCCAGTCCAACCCCCTGCCAAGAAGCAGGAAATCGTATTCAAAGCACCCCCGACAGATGGCCATCCAGCCTCTGCTTAAAAGCCTCCAAAGAAGGAGCCTCCACCACCCTCTTCGGGGGAGAGAGTTCCACTGCCAAACAGTTCTCACAGTCAGGAAGTTCTTCCTAAAGTTCAGGTGGAATCTCCTTTCCTGTAGTTTGAAGCCGTTGTTCTGCGTCCTAGTCTGCAGGGCAGCAGAAAACAAGCTTGCTCCCTCCTCCCTATGACTTCCCCTCACATATTTATACATGGCTATCATGTCTCCTCTCAGCCTTCTCTTCTGCAGGCTAAACATGCCCAGTTCTTTAAGCCGCTCCTCATAGGGCTTGTTCTCCAGACCCTTGATCATTTTAGTTGCCCTCCTCTGGACACATTCCAACTTGTCAACATCTCCCTTCAACTGTGGTGCCCAGAATTGGACACAGTATTCCAGGTGTGGTCTGACCAAGGCAGAATAGAGGGGGAGCATGACTTCCCTGGATCTAAATGCTATACCCCTATTTATGCAGGCCAGAATCCCGTTGGCTTTTTTTAGCTGCCGCATCACATTGTAGAAACATTTGCAAAGCTCAGCTCAAAATTGAACAGTATTGCCTTAGTACAGTAGTTTCTAATCTTTGGCTCTCCAGGTGTTTTGGACTTCAGTTTCCAGAATTCCTGACAGTGTGCTAAACTGGTATTCATTTATTTATTTATTTATTTATTTATTTATTTACAGTATTTATATTCCACCCTTCTCACCCCGAAGGGGACTCAGGGTGGATCACATTATGTACATATAGGGCAAACATTCAATGCCCATAAACACATTGAACCGAAACAGAGACAACAGACAGACAGACGCAGAGGCAATTTAACCTTCTCCTGAGGGGGTGTTCGATTCTGGCCACAGGAGGGAGCAGCTGCTTCATCATCCACTTCCTCACTTCCTCATTCCAACGTTGTAAATTAGTTAAACTTGCCTCCCCACTTTTATAAGTGGTACAGTAGAGTCTCACTTATCCAACATAATCGGGCCGGCAGAACGTTGGATAAGCGAATATGTTGGATAATAAGGAGAGATTAAGAAAAAGCCTATTAAACATCAAAATAGGTTATAATTTTACAAATTAAGCACCAAAACATCATGTTATACAACAAATTTGACAGAAAAAGTAGTTCAATACGCAGTAATGTTATGTTGTAATTACTGTATTTACAAAATTAGCACCAAAATATCACGTTATATTGAAAACATTGACTACAAAAATGCGTTGGATAATCCAGAACGTTGGATAAGCGAGTGTTGGATAAGTGAGATTCTACTGTACCTTATTTCCTACTTGATAGATGCAACTATCTTTCGGGTTGCTAGGTCAGCAATGAGCAGGGGCTATATTTTATTTTATTTTTAATTGACGGGGTGCTCACGCCGCCACGGGCTGGCCTCGAACTCATGACCTCATGGTTAGAGTGATTTATTGCAGCAGCTGTTTACCACCCTGCTTTATTTATTGCATTTATATATAGTAGAGCCTCGGTTATCTGACATAAACAGGCTGGCAGAATGTCGGATAAGCGAAAATGTTGGATAATAGGGAGGGATCGCTCCCTTGCTCACTCACTCAGGTAGCAAAAAGCGGTGCAAATCAAGTAAATGGCAAAAATTCATTGCCTCACATATGACAAAACAATACATCATACATCTAAAACGGTAACTTATAATTGTAAATTAAACCATAAAACTATAAAAACATCAAACATAAACTTGAAACATTTGACATTGCACCGATCTCAAAGTTGTCATCCATCTTCTACACTATTGTTGTCACTCACTGAATGCTTGCTTAGATAACCAAGTTTTTAGTTGTTTTTAAACAGCAGGAGGGAGGGGGCCAATCTGATTTCATGGGTAGGAGTTTCACACCCGAGGGGCCACCACCGAAAGTGCCCTGTCTCTTGTCCCCACCAATTGTACTTGCGACGGTGACGGGACCGAGAGCAGGACCTCTCCAGCTGATCTTAATGCTCTAACTGGTTCATAAAGGGAGATGCATTCAGATAGGTAAGCTGGGCCAGAACCTTTTAGGGCTTTATAAGCTAAAGCTAGCACTTTGAATTGTTCTTGGTAGCAGACTGGCAGCCAATAGAGATGAAGCAACAAGGGTGTTGTATGCTCCTTGTACGCTGCTCCAGTAAGGAACTTGGCTGCCATCCATAGGACTACTTGAAGCTTCCGAACAGTCTTCAGAGGCAACCCTATGTAAAGCGTGTTGCAGTAGTCTATTTGAGATGCAACAAGAAATGGAGCTTCTGGGAGCTGAAGTTCCAAACACCTGGAGAACTAAAGGTTGGAAACAAATGCCTTAGATCAGGTCTCTTCAATCTGCAGAAGTGCCTAAGAGGCTTCTTTCTAATATATCAGGTTGCTCAACTGAGGTTGCTTCCCTTTGCCTTGGTCGATATCTCTGCAATAAATAGTTGATTGCAACATGCCCTGTTACATCTCCTGGTACAAGTGAGTCCTGCCAGGTGCCATTTTTGAATTTCTTCTATTTGAGGGAAATTAAATATAGAGAAACTGCACCGCTAAATGAATTCATTGCAAAACAAATTGAACACAAAGACTCTTTTCTGCTCCTTCAAAAAAGATTAAAATAGAAAATCACATCATGTGCCCTCCCTGATTCTGCGAAGAAGCTTAGACAAACATATTTCCTTAAACTCTGTAAAATGTAGCAAGCTTTTGGTTACACCATTGAAACAATAGCTAGTTCTTTAAAGCAATCACAACTTTATTTAGGGTATTCATATCCTGTCCATCCAAAAAGGCTCCCAGAGCAATAGTCAGTGGTATTTTCATGTAGAGCAGTGTGAGAATCTGTGGTTCTCCAGATGTTTTGGACTTCAACTCCCAACCAGTATGGTCACTGTTCAGTAAATCTGAGTGGTTGACGTCTCAAAAACCGGGAGCACCAAATGTAGAGAATAACTTCTGTAGACTACTCACATGCTACTTGACTGATGAAGTAGTTCCCAGATTACATCAGATCAATGCAGCCTTATGATGTCCCACAATAAATTCCTAGTATCATGTTAGAAATGTATTTTCCAATGTGATACCCTCCAGATATTGGAACCCACTTCTCAGAAGGCACCAGGTTGGGGAAACTGATAGAACTTGCAAAAGAGGCAAAATCTGGGAACAAAGTACAGACTGCTTTATTACCAAGCATGAAGAAGGCTGTAGGAGAAGCACAGGAGATGTAGAGTATGTTTGCATCTTAAAAATACACTGAGCACGATCTTATTAATAATAATATTATTATTTTGTATATTGACTTTTTATGACTGTTTTTATCCATGTTGATGTTTTATTGTTGGCTGATTTGTTTATTGTTTTTGTTTTGATTTTGTGCTGTTGTGTCCGGGCATAGCCCCATGTAAGCCGCCCCGAGTCCCTTCGGGGAGATGGGGCGGGGTATAAGAATAAAGTTATTATTATTATTATTATTATTATTATTATTATTATTATTATTATTATTATTAGGAATATAAACCTTCACTTTTTTGCATGGAAGAAGAAATATTTTTTTAAGTCCCCCCCCCCCCCCATTGCATACAATTATGAGAATTTTGGAGCCTTTTTTATGTTTTTCCATTGAGCATGTGGATTTGTGAAAATGTCGTTTGTCGAACAAATATGGGGAGTGCTATACAATTCCCCAAGGATTGTGGTTGATCTTTTCAAAGAGGTGTCTCAATAGGGCATGCCCTTCTTTCAGATTAAGAGCAAGATTGCTTTTCTTTCTACAAGATACTCTTAGACATTGTATTGTCTAAGGCCCCATCTACACTGACATATAAAATCCAGATTATCTGCTTTGAACTGGATGAGTGCACTGCCATATAATCCCGTTCAAAGCAGATAATCTGGATTTTGCAAGTGTAGATGAGCCCAAGGCCACTTTTATACTGCCATATAATCCAGATTATCAAATCAGATAATCCACATGATATTCTTTGAACTAGATTATATGAGTCAATATTACCATATAAGCCAGTTCAAAGCAGATGGGATCGATCTTACATGGCAGTGTAGAAGGGGCCTAACTTTTCCATTGCTCTGCTACTTGAATTCCTATAACAGCGTTTCTCAACCTGGGAGTCAGGACCCCTGGGGGGGGGTCGCGAGCGGGTGTCAGAGGGATCCCCAAAGACTATCACAAAATACATTCATATTTGGGCATATTGAGTATTCGTGCCGAGTTTGGTCCAGATCCATCATTGTTTGAGCTCTCTGGATGTAGGTGAACTACAGCTCCAAAACTCAAGGTCAATGTCCATCAAATCCTTCCAGTATTTTCTATTGGTCATGGGAGTTTTGTGTGCCGAGTCTGGTTCAATTCCATTGTTGTTGAAGTTCAGAATGCTCTTTGATTGTATCGGGTATTTGTGCCAAATTTGGTGCAGTGAATGAAAATACATTTTGCATATCAGATATTTACATTACGATTCATAACAGTAGCAAAATGACAGTTATGAAGTTGCAACAAAAGTAATTTTATGGTTGGGGGTCACCATAACATGAGGTACTGTATCAAGGGGTCACAGCATTAGGAAGGTTGAGAACCACTGTCCTATAACCTAAGGCTGTAGGCTTCCGGATATTCTTGAATTTCCATTCCTATTGGTCCTAGCCACCATAGCTAATGGTGGAGGACAGTTGAAGTTGCAGTACAACAAAGTCTTGTACATTTCCCAGCCCTACCATAACTAGAAGTACCAGGGATTGACCCAAGTTATCTGTAGAAACTGAGCTGTTTTCACTCCTAGTCATTGCTCCATCAACTTCACTTCCTTCAGTTTAAAGTTTTGACTGTGGCTTCTCAATGGTGAGATCTTTTCCTATATATGATGTAGCCATGTGCCAGCATTACAGGGTTAAGACCCAACAATCCATGTCCCAGGTTTGTCACTGAAGATTTCCAACGTTGCTTATTTGCTCTCTGAAAGCAATGCTTTCGTCTTAGGCTCTTGCAGATGGAAAAAGATTGGAGTATTATTGTGGGAAAATCATGTGTGATTTCATAAATACATAAAATTCATGGTTACGGCTTTTTTAAAAAAGCTTAGGAATTTAAAATGCCTCTCTTGAAGCACTAATGAGTACCTATCAAAATAAGTACCTATCTGTACTTAACGACAACACATAAAGAAGTAATGATAGTTGCATTCTCAGAATAGGTTGAACATTTATCTCTTGTACTAAGACTTCCTTTTGCGGATGAAGGCTTTGTTTTTCTGATTCACCACATAATCTATAGCTGTTCCTTTCACTTACATTTCCCTACAGTTTCACAGAAGTAGCAACTATCTCTACCCAGTCGTACACAACTCACCCCTTCCACAACAGACCATATTTAAGAAAAACTGTGCAAAAATTGTTCCCTTTCTTTCTATACAAGGTGCCAGGATTTTAAAAAGAATTGTTAAAAAAGATGGAGGTTATGGCAAGTTTTTGTTTTGGCTTTTATAGAATATCTTTCTTTACTCTTTCTTTGAAGATATCTAAGTGCTTACCTTTTTCATTCAACTAATCTCTGTTTTTAATCCCACTTTTTTCTCACTTTGTTTAATTTCCACAAAGCAGGAAGAGAACCACTGTCGATCAAGTATAATATAATCAAATGTTTCCTTAGCGGAACCTCACAAGCTTCTCTATGTTAATAGGGATGGGCGAAAAAAATCTACTAATCACATTTATTTAAGGTCTACGGGATTATGAGTGAAAGTATACACATATCTTTTGGCTTCTCATTATAACAAAGAAATAGTAGAGATGGGCACGACATTTGTCTCATCCGTTTGATTCGTGTTTTCGTTTCATATCGTCGATTCAGGCTCCTCCTGAAACAAAAATAAACCTGATACGAAAGGCAGGCAGGAGTGGGTATCGGCTCCAAGTCTGCTTTTCAGATTGACATAGGCCCAAAGCGCCGGGCTGCAGAAAACCCGGTGCTTTGGGCCTATGGGTGCAGGCTTTGGACCTACGCAACCGGGCCTTGCAGGGCCTGCAGCCCAGTGTTGAGTAAGGAGCACTCTTCACTCGGCACTCAGCTGCAGGCCCTGCAAGGCCCGGGCGCGTAGACCCAAAGCCTGCACCCGTAGGCTTTCCAGGTTCTGCTACAGACTCTGCAGCCAAGTGTCGAGTATGGAGCACTCCTTACTGGGAAACAAAATGGATCAAGGTTTACTCCAAATGCACATGACTAGTAAATACTTGAATACTATCCCTTCCTGCTTTCCCTTTTGTGGTCACAGTACTGTCTTTTGCTTTTGCAGGATTTATATGTGCAGGTCCCTCACAAAACTACACAGATCTTAAAAAAAATGTCTAAAACAATTACAGTTTTTTACCTGAAACAATGTCTTTTTCAGAATGTTTAGGTCCTCTAATAGAATGTTGACTATAGGGTCATACTAGAGGACCTAATCCCTTTCTACACTGTCTTTATATCCCACAATCTGGTCCCAAGTTATCATCTTTGAACTGGATTGTATGAGGTCCCTTCCTCACTGCCCCTATATGCCAGGAGCTGATCCCAGATTATCTGTTTATCCTAGATCAATGAAGGGCAACTTTTTGCGCTTGGTGTCAAAATTCACTTTAAAAACCTTGCATGATTTGGGTGGTATGTCACTTCGAGAAAAAAACCCATAATTTTGCAATATGTATAGTTTAAATAACAAAAATGTATAATTGTAATAAATCAAAAACTATTTACTACCATTATTTCCATGTACATAAATCTATGGTACCTCTTGCAGTTTCCACGCTGATTTCTCTCTATTGTGGTTTTGATGTAGTCATGAATAATTAATAATATCATAGTAATAATATAATAATATACTATAATAATATAATAATAAGCGAATGCTATAATATATATATATATATATATATATATATATATATATATATAAATGTATTGTGCATAATTCCCATGGAGTAAACAACAAAAACCACTGGACCAAATCACACCAAATTTGGCCACAAAAGACAGAGTCATCCAATCAATCTGCATGCGGCAGCGTGTCAGCAAAAATGGCTAGGCGTGTCAGTGCTGACACGCGTGTCATAGGTTGGCCATCACTGTCCTAGATTATCTGGCTGTGGAGACTCATATAATCCAGTTTAAAGAAGATAATCTGGGATCAGATCCTGGGATACAGGGCAGTGTAGAAGGAGCCTGAGTCTCCACTGCCATATAATTTGGGATAAGAAGATAATCTGTGATCAGATCCTGAGGTATAAGGACAGTATAAAGTTTCCTAGAGAGGACATGCTAAACAGGTCCATAATTAAACAAATCCCACAAAAGTGAAACCTGCAAATGTAGAGAGTCGACTGTATATATAAAAACATGCGTGCATTGCTCAAAATGCATATCTTCCCAAGTGCACACCAATGTGCTTGAGTGAGTGTGGAAAACACTTACCAAGAGTGTACTTTAAGAATTACTATGAATTATTTATATTTTATTATTTTATTACAACATTTATATCCCGCCCTTCTCACCTGAGAGGGGACTCAGGGCAGCTTACAATAAACACACATATAAAAAAATTATACAGTACACATAAATCAGATTAAAAAATCTTAATTTACATCAACATTCATAAAAACGTTCTAAAATACAAATGGACATGTTCAGGTTCAAAAGACTGGTTCAAAACTCTAACGGCGCTCCATGCAGTCATGCCGGCCACATGAACTTGGAGGTGTCTATGGACAACGCTGGCTCTTCGGCTTAGAAATGGAGATGAGCACCAACTCCCAGAGTCGGTCACGACTGGACTTAACATCAGGGGAAAACCTTTACCTTTACTTTATGAATTAAAAAGTGCATAACACAAACTTCTTTGGGTTGCTTAGGGGTTGAGAACAGTACATAACTGGAGGTCACCATCTCCTGTCATGGCTGATAGGCTCCAGTTGCCTTCAAGCCAATTGGAGCTTTCATTTGGAATCAGTTTTACTACAGATGTTGATATGCAACTGGTGTATAGGAACAAGAAGATTCCCAATATTCCATTGGATTAATTAAAAGAATAATAAATCCAATGAAACACTGGGGATGTTCATGTTCCTATACACCAGTTGAATAGCAACAAGAACAGCAGTACTTAAAAGCAGTACTTAAAAGGCAAATAATTGGAATGAGTTTATCAGTAAAAATATTTTCAACAGAGATTTTCCTTTTCTTCCTGCCTTGGGGTCCCGTCCCCACCCCCCACTTCCTCTCACTGGCTCTTTGATGGACTTCCAAAAAAGTTATTAAAATGTTGCAAAACAAATAAGGTAATGCTGGAGCTTATTAAAAATTGGTTCTTTTGTTCCTTTCTGGCAGCTGACAAATTGTCTTGTGCCGCGTCTTACCTGCTCCATTGTGAAAGGTTAAGAGAGAAAATGGCTGCAAATAAATTGCTATTGAATGCTGTTGAAAATTAAGCATCACACTTTCCTCTATTAAGGATCCCTTCCAAAGCTCTCTATTCATACTGCTCCCTGTGTGTCGTTCTAACACTTGTCTCCTACATTATGTTTGGCACACAAGGGAGCATTAACTAGAAAAGAAATGCCTGACCATAGTGTTACGAGACTCTATTATCCGGCTGTCACATGCCTGCACGAGAAAGGTCTAATTTTGGTTCGTATTGACAATGATTTCTGACGCTTTCACTAACTATCTTTATGAAGTACTGTCAGAATAAAGTCAGGCTTGAAAGTAATATTTGCTGCTTTCTATATAAAAAATAATTCAACCCAAGCAGAGCGAGAAAGCATGCTCACTCAGTAAAAATGTAATTATTCTCACTTCTTTGGATATCAGCAATATGGAGAAAGGAAGGGCAACTCGTTATTTTTGAAAATGGGCTGTGATATGGCTAATATACTATTAACACCAAAGAGTATATAATGCAGGGTTGTGGGGAGCTGTATGTGTGTTTTAACATGTAGGCTATATAAATTATACCTTGCAAGAATTAACAAGGCTGTTATTTCATTAAGGGTTTCAAAGAGGGCATAAATGTCAAGAGCAAGGCTTAAATGTTTAAATCACTGGACTGTTTCCACTCTCCCACCCCTCATTATGTGGCTTTGAGAGTGGAAGCTACTGTATTAGGTTTTTGAGGGGGAAAAAATCTGGGGCCAAAGTTCCACCGAATTTTTCAGGCTGATAATGAAAAGGCCATTGCATGAAAAACCAAGATAAAGATTTTCATTCTTACGGCTGGGGAAAGGATTAGAAATTGAAGGTATGTTCAGGCTACGTCTCTGAGAAGTAAGGAACAATAACATGTTTTTAATAATGAAAGGTGCTCAAGGTTTCTCTGTGTGCCTGTCTGTTTCGAAGTCCAAGCCACACACACATAATGGCAGAGTGCCTTCTCCATGGTCTAAAGCAGAGCTACTCAGTGTAGTAGTCTGTAGATGTACGACAGTCTGTCAACTAGTGACTCCTGGTTTGTGGTGTCACCAGGGCCGGCCCAAGGTAATTTTCAAGGATAGGCGAACAGAATTTTGGCACCCCCCCAAAAAAAACCAATCACTGAAAAATAAAAGTGTTGGATAAGCGAAAATGTTGGATAATAAGGAGGAATTAAGGAAAAGCCTAAATAAAGAGCAACACTCTGAAAACAGGGGAAATCCAGACAGGAAACATTCAGGGCCAGCTAACACTTCCCAACCAAGGATGCCCCCAGGGAGGAAGCAGCCAGGCTTTGAATTTGCAAGGCCATTAAATGCTAATCAAGCTGGCCAATTTCAACATTCACACTAGCCTCAAACAGACAAGAGCTCTTTCTCCCACCCTGGACTTTCCACAGATATATAAACCCCACTTCCAACAGAACTCAGAACCTCTGAGGATGCCTGCCATAGATGTGGGTGAAACGTCAGGAGAGAATGCTTCTGGAACGTGGCCAGGCTGCCCGGAGACCTGGCCTTGCGGTGGCAGGCGCGGCAGCGGAGGCAGGAGTTGCCTCAATGGTGCCCCCTACAGGATGGCACCACAGGCAACTGCCTATTTTGCCTCGCGGTTGAACTGCCCCAGGTGTCAGCTTTGTAGGCAATAGCACAAATATGGGACTGAAGCCTGGTACAGCCATCTGTCCACATTTATTGTGTTTATTTATTTATTTATTTATTTACAGTATTTATATTCTGCCCTTCTCACACCGAAGGGGACTCAGGGCGGATCACAATGCATATATACATGGCAAACATTCAGTGCCATTAGACATATGACATATATAGACAGACAGTAGCAATTTAACATTTTCCAGCTTCCAGCTTCATGAGGGTATGCTCGATTCCAGCCACAGGGGGAGCTGCCGCTTCACCGTCCACTTGTGACACCGAGTCCTTTAGGGAGTGTTTCCTCATTCTTCCACGTGCTGCTGGAAGGTTTTATGGTGCCGTAAATTAGTAAATAAGGAGCCCCGGTGGCAAAGTGCGTTAAAGCACTGAGCTGGAGACCGAAAGGTCCCAGGTTCAAACCCCTGGAGCGGCGGGAGCGGCCGCTGTTAGCTCCAGCTCCTGCCAACCTAGCAGTTCGAAAACATACCAATGTGAGTAGATCAATAGGTACCGCTCCGGCGGGAAAGTAACGGCGCTCCATGCAGTCATGCCGGCCACATGACCTTGGAGGTGTCTACGGACAACGCCAGCTCTTCGGCTTAGAAATGGAGATGAGCACCAACCCCCAGACATGACTGGACGTAACGTCAGAGGAAACCTTTACCTTTAAATTAGTTAAATTAGCCTCCCCGCATAAAGCGGTACCTAAATTTTCTACTCGACAGATGCAACTGTCTCTTGAGCTGCATAGGTCAACAGCGAACTAGACTATTAATGGTCGGGAGCTCACTCCAACCCGGGCTGGCTTCGAACTCATTTGATTTATTGCAGCTGGCTACTAACCAGCTGCACCACAGCCTGGCCCTCAAGTGTTGACTTTTGTGGATTTGAATATTCCCTGATTTGATTTAAAAGGTTCTATGAATATCTAGGTCCTCTCTCACAACTGCCATTTTCACCAGTCCATTTTGGTTTTAAAAATCAAACTTGCCATGGGCTTAAATCAAGCTTGAAGTGTCAGAGGACAACCAAAGCTTGTCAGTATTTTTACCATCTCTGGTTTAGAAGTAGGTATAGAGAAAAAGTGTCCTTAAGGTTACAATTGGTTTGTTTGATATGAAACACAGATAAACAAAGAATTTATCTGTGTTTAATGTCCATTCAAAATTAGTCATTCCAAGCAGGAAGTGGTCCGGAATTAAGGGTATTTTATACTTTAAAATTTTCTGAATTGATTCGTGTATTTTTTTCCAAAATGTTTTACTTTCTCGCAGTTCCACCATAAATGATAAAAGGTTCCTTCATTCTTCTCACATTTCCAGCATTTATAGTTTGTATTTTTTGAAATTTTGGCTATTTTCTGTGGAGACAATGTACCATTGATGCATCATTTTTAGCCAATTTTCTTTTAGTTCATATGCATATTTGTAATTAATTTTCTTGGTCCACATTGTTTCCCATTCATTTAGTCCTATTGCTCTTCCGATATTTTTTGACCATTAATCATACATTCTTTTACCGTTTCTTCTTCTGTACTCCACTCTAAAAGTATTTTTATAGGTTCTTGCTATTATCCTTTTCTTGTTATGAATTATTTTGTCCCATATTGAATTTTTTCCCCATGAAACCAATTTTTTTGTCTTCCTTAAAATAGTCTTGTATTTGTCTGTATTGGAACCAAGAAATTTTGTCAAATTTGGTTTTTATTTTCTCTATACTTTTTAATTCCCAGTTTGAATTATTTCTTTCTAGTAAGTCCGCATATGTTGGCCATATATTCCATCTTTGTATACTTTACTACTGCAGCAAGAATTGTTTATGCTAGATCATGGAGGATGAGTTATATTCCGGAAAAAGATGAATGGATAGGGAAAGTAGTAGATATCATGAATATGGACAAACTGACAGGGATACTCTCAAGATCTCAAGGGAGGATTACAAAGGAGACAGATTGGTCCCCTTCACTCCTCGATGGAGTGGCTAAAAATCAACAAAGTAAAATGGACAATATAGAAACAGGAGTGGACAATGTAAATAGATCATCAGCACTTTGGGACATAAAAATCTGGAATATTAAGGAATAAACAGAAGAAGAAAGAAAGGAAAAAGTGTTTTTTTTCTCCGTTTCTTTTCTTTTTACACCACAAAGAAGAATGGAAGATCTTACTACCTCGTTTAATTTTTATTTTGGGGGGGGGGGGGGGGTTCTCTCTTTTTCTCTATTTTTTCTTAATTAAGTTCCTATATTTCCTACTTTTCTATTTACTTAGATTTCCCCCCCACACACACACACTTTTATGTAAAAGAAATCTCTCTCTTCTTTAATAAAAATTATTAATGATAGTAGCAGCATAAAGGAGCACGGAGACCATACAGTGTTTTCTCCTGTCATTTATTAGGTCACTCTTCCATAACTGTAAGTGGGGTGGGTCTCCATGATAGGTCTGAGATAATTTCTCTACCTCTTAGACCATTGGAGAAATCCCGCAGATTGTCAAATATTCCCATCCGAACAAACCAACACGCCTTGTAGGAGGTCAAAATCCACTTTGGTTTCGAAGAATAGTGTTAAATAGTGCAGAGAAGCCCTGCTTACTACTTAAAAGGTGAATCATCACTCATGGATACTTACAGGAGAGGTATTTCATTGTTTTCCCTTCCCAGACAAATACTTTTGCATATTCTGATTATTGACTATATAGGGCCACAAAAACAGCCATAGGAGATGGTATATGAACCACAGACTTCATTTTGCCTGTCGCTATTATTAAAGGAGCCTAACAGTTATAACCCAATTATTTTTCATTATTTTATAGTTGTAATGAATATAGTTATGCCTAGCTACTGGAAAAATAATTATAAATAATTGCTTATTTATAACTGGTTGCATCTGGAATTGTATGAAGAAGCATATTTGGAGGGCAGGAAATAATTATTACAACGTTTATACAGTGGCTTCAAAAACTGCAACAACTTCCCTAGTAAATGTTAACTCGTTCAATGAAACAAGTCATAGGAAAATAGAATGATGCTCTATCACAACCATACAGTGTCTGTCCAGGAAAATTTTATAGGACACTAGCTGTGTCCAGCCACGCGTTGCTGTGGCTTATGGAAATGCTTTGTTGGCCAGGTGGAATAGCAGTGAATAGCCTTGCAGCCTCAAAGCCTGACCATTTTCTTCTTATGGGAATCCTTGTTTGGTGAGCTGGAATACAAAGGAATAGGCTTGCTGCTCAGAAGGCTGGGTACTTGCATGCTAGAGGAATGGTTTTTTGGGCTGCTAGAATTACAGTGAATAACCTCACTACTTCAAAGCCTGTCGGCTTGCTATCTAGGGGAATCTTTGGATGGTCAGCTTCAATAGTACAGAGTAGCATCACTGCTTCAAAGCCTGGCTGCCTTCTACCAAGGTTAACCCTTTGTTGCACTGAATAGCCTTGCAGCTTCAATGCCTGGCTGTATTATACCTAGGGAAATCCTTGTTTGGCGAGCTGGAGTAGCACCCTCAATCAAAAAGCCGATTTGAAGCCTGGCTACTTCCTTTGTAGAGGAATACTTGTTTGGCCAGGTTGAATTGCACGGAATAGTCTTGCAGCTTAAAAGCCTGGCCGCTTTCAACATAGGGCATCCTTACTAAGCCAGATTGAATAGGACGGAGTAGCCTCGTGGCTTCAGAGCCTGAGGGTCGTCTACCTAGGGGAAATCTTGGTTGGCCAGGTTGAATAGCACTGAATAGCCTTGCTGCTTCCAAGCCTGGCTGCTTTCTACCTTGTGGAATCCTTGGTTGACCAATTTGAATAGCAAGTATGAATGCTGCAATTAGTCACCTTGATTAGCATTTAATGGCCTTGCAGCTTCAAAGCCTGGCTGCTCCCTCCCTGGGGGAATCTTTTGTTGGGAGGTGTTAGCTGACCCTGATTGTTTCCTTTCTGGAATTTCCAATTTCCCTGTTTTCAGAGCATTGCTCTTTATTTACTGTCCTGGTTTTAGAGATTATATTGTTCTGTATTATTATATCAAGGGGCCCCTGGTGGCACAGTGCGTTAAAGCGCTGAGCTGCTGAACTTGCGGACCAAAAGGTGCCAGGTTCAAATTCCGGGAGTGGAATGAGCGCCCGCTAGCAGCCCCAGCTCCTGCCACCCTAGCAGTTCGAAAACATGCCAATGTGAGTAGATCAATAGGTACTGTTCCGGCGGGAAGGTAATGGCGCTCCATGCAGTCATGCCGGCCACATGACCTTGGAGGTGTCTACGGACAACGTTGGCTCTTCGGCTTAGAAATGGAGATGAGCACCAACCTCCATAGTCGGTCACGACTGGACTTAATGTCAGGGGAAAACTTTTACCTATTATTATATCACAGTAATTATTATATATTATATTTATAATCTTATATTATCTACTTAGAACGGAATTATATGAGGCCCCTTCTACACAGCTGTATAAAATCCACACTGAACTGGATTATATGGCAGTGTGGACTCAAGATAATCCAGTTCAAATCAGATACTGTGGGTTATGTGTCTTGGTTCTCCCTGTGCATAGAAATGGCTAAAACTGGATATTTTAAGGTGGGATGGAACTGTTGTATTTCAAGGTGGGGTGAGAACTATTGTTAAATTCTCTATTTCCTTTGGAAACGGAAAACCACTAAACGCCACAATAAGAAGACAAACTCCACCCCCCACCCCCTTGTGAGATGAGGTCTTAAGTAATTTACAAAATACATTAATAGATAAAACTGTCTTGGTGGAAACATCTGTAGCCAGTTCTTATTTTCTGTATAAAATTTCTTTCATCTCCCCACAAAAAACTATATTTGTTGTTTCATGAAATAAATATTAGGGAAGATTTTATTATGCAGGTCTAGTTCTTGAGCAATGTACTCAGTTTTTGACTCCTGTCTAGATGAGAATAGAAAAAAAAAGATCAGATTGAAATCACCAGCTGCAAAATAATGTTTTCCAGCTGGAAGCTTTAAGTACATATTAGACAGAACAGAGAGTTTCATGTGACTATATCAGTTGGGATTGAATTGTAGTTTCAGTCTCTCCTAGATTTGTAAGCATTTTCCTTATTTTATAAGTTAAACTCATTTCAAAAACGCTTTGAACTGGATGGATTTTAAAAAAATCGTATGCATACACGTACAAGTATGGTAGGAAGAAATATACAAGAGAGGTGCTAAACTCAACAATTGTAATTTATGGAAACAAAGGTGCAAAAAGGATGCTAAACAGAAATTCATTTATGTATGCGTACAGAAGATTGGTAGTGTAATTGATTGATTGATTGATTGATTTAAAGTCTTTCAGTATCAACTCCCAATAAAAATCTAATAAAATAATAAAAAGATAAACACTTTTAAATACTATTTCCAAACCCATTAAAGACATCTAAAAACCATTCTATAATCCAGTTTTAAAACAGGGGTTCTGTCTATATTTTGGAGGAATAATAATAATAACTTTATTCTTATATCCCACCCAATTTCCCCAAAGGGACTCGGGACGGCTTACATGGGGACCAAGCCAATAAAATATATCAACATAAAATACATTACAATTACAGTAGAGTCTCACTTATCCAACATAAATGGGCCGACAGAACATTGGATAAGCGAATATGTTGGATAATAAGGAGAGATTAAGGAGAATCCTATTAAACATCAAATTAGGTTATGATTTTACAAATTAAGCACCAAAACATCATGTTATACAACAAATTTGACAGAAAAACACATTAATGCTATGTAGTAATTACTGTATTTATGAATTTATAAATATCACGATGTATTGAAAACATTGACTACAAAAATGTGTTGGATAATCCAGAATGTTGGATAAGCGAGCGTTGGATAAGTGAGACTCTACTGTACAATGAATTAACACATATAAAAACATATAAGGTATCATAAAACGTAACTCAACAACAATAGGGCATGTGCAATATATTGCAAAGCCACTGGTAAAAAGGGCTAGTGATAAAGTGCAGAGACAGGGTATTAAGGTAAGGGTAGAACGACTAAGTCAAGTTGTGATCGATTAGTCAAAGGCACATTGGAATAACCACGTTTTAAGGTCTTTAAGAGCTCCGGTGGCGAAGTGTGTTAAAGCACTGAGCTGCTGAACTTCCAGACCGAAAGGTTCCAGGTTCAAATCCCAGGAGCGGAGTGAGCGCCCGCTGTCAGCTGCAGCTTCTGCCAACCTAGCAGTTCAAAAACATGCCTATGTGAGTAGATCAATAGGTACCACTCCGGTGGGAAGGTAACGGCGCTCCATGCAGTCATGTCTGACTCTGGGGGTTGGTGCTCATCTCCATTTCTAAGCCGAAGAGCCGGCGTTGTCCGTTGTCTACTGTATATACAATAAATTACATAAATAAAAACACAAAAATATTAAAAACTTGAACCAAACACAGATACAGAATTGACATATGATAGCAATATTACATGGAAGAAACATTAACAACCTTAGATACCACTTTGATGGTTGAAAGTGAGGAGGAGCTGAGGAGCCTTTTAACCCAGGTGAAAGAAGAAAGTGCAAAAGCTGGGTTGCAGTTAAACATCAAAAAAGCCAAGATTATGGCAACCAGACTGACTGATAACTGGCAAATAGAGGGAGAAAACGTGGAGGCAGTGACAAAGTTTGTATTTCTAAATGCGAAGATTACTACAGATGCCAACTGCAGCCAGGAAATCAGAAGACGTTTACTTCTTGGGAGGAGAGCAATGACCAATCTCGATAAAATAGTTAAGAGTAGATACATCACACTGGCAACGAAGGTCCGAAGGTCCACATAGTTAAAGCAATGGTATTTCTCATAGTAACCTATGGATGCGAGAGCTGGACCATAAGGAAGGCTGAGCGAAGGAAGATAGACACATTTGAACTGTGATGTTGGAGGAAAATCCACGGTTGTAAGCCGCCCTGAGTCCCTTCGGGTGAGAAGGGCGGGATATAAATGTGAGAAATAATAATAATAATAATAATAATAATAATAATAATAATAATAATAATAATAATATCCCGAGAATGCCTTGGACCACAAGAAGATCCAACCAGTCCATACTCCAGGAAATAATGCTCACTGCTCACTGGAGGGAAGGATATTAGAAGCAAAGATGTCGTATTTTGGCCACATCATCAGAAGACAGGAAAGCTTGAAGAAGAGAATGATGCTGCGGAAAATGGAAGGAAAAAGGAAGAGGGGCCAACCAAGGGCAAGATGGATGGATGGTATTCTTGAAATCACTGACTTGACCTTGAAAGAGCTGGGAGTGGCCACTGCCAACAGGGAGCTCTGGCATGGACATGTCCATGAGGTCACGAAGAGTTGGAAGCAACTGAACAAATAAAAAACACATCAACGGGGTGACCTATAGTAATATTCGTATAATGAAAATTTACAATAGGCATGTAGTGTATGTCACTGCTGTTGTTTTTTAACGGGTTTAATTAAATTTTAATGTTTGTCACCTTGGTTTTTTTTTTAAAAATAGCCATTTCTTCTATCAGTGGATGATAGTTTTCAATAGGGAATAGTTGTCCTTGCTTGCACTCATTTCAGATAGGGAATATGTGGCAAAAAACCATGGATAATGTTTCTTCCCTAACAGCCTTGTCAACAAAGCACCCTCCCCCATTGTGTTGATAATTCTCTCAAATTTGTATTAACCTCAAAAACAAAGATTTGCAGGTTCGCCTACTGGGGTTAGCTAATTATTTGATTTGCATTTTCTTAATGTGGTAATTCAGCCATTAATATTTCAAAAGTGTTGCAATTAATTAGCTGGCTCAGGCAAGCTGAGTAGTACCGCAACAGCAAGGGAGAGATGGAAATGAAGAGAAACGAGGAACAATCTCTGCAAAAGCCACCTTTCCAGGGCCGGGAACAGGATCACCAGTATGTCTTCTTCTATCCCAATTGGTGAAGGTCTTTTGCCTCTGTGGTCAGTAAGCTAGTAGTAGTTGATACCCAGCTATTTAAAGAGAAGGCTGCTAAATCTTTCTTCATTTATTCTGGCTTATGGTCAACTTGGACACTGGTTGAGGACTCTGTTTCTGTAGTATTCTCCCACCCATTGATTTGCCTTAAATGTCACACAGAGCATAAGCAAAGGAGCTGCGTGCAGAACATTCAGCTAGTAAAAATTTTGCATACACAAGGGTGCCTTTTCCATAAAAGTTTATACAGAGAGACATGCAGGGGTGACCTATAGTAATATTCGTATAATGAAGAGCTTCGCATAATGGGAGTTCTAACTGCATTTATGTGGTGATAACCTTATTTTGGCAGTTGTCCAGCTGCTCTGGATTTTTATTATAATGGCCAGGAAAAGTAGAGGAGGTGGGAGAATATTCTTGCTGCTAGAGCTATTATTCTTGCCAGTCCAATTCTGAGGAGCGCAGATCTTCCCTTCATGATTTACTTTCAATGGGACCTAGATTCTGTCTCTCTTTATGTATGTGTGTGCATGTGTGTTCTTATGTAATCAATAAGAATAAAGTGGTTGCCAAATTATTGTTAACTCACAAGGAAGGTTTTGCAAACATACCATGTTTTGCAGATTAAGTATTTCAGACTAATTTTTTTCATTTCTGTGTTTGGTGGTGGGAAGAGAAATATGTATCAAGTGCAGCAAAGCTATACTCATCATTCCACATAGTTAAAGCAACATTGTTTTATTGCCGATCTTGTTTTATTGTTTTATTGCTGTTATTGTATTTTGTCGGGCATGGCCCCATGTAAGCCGCTCCGAGTCCCTCTGGGGAGATGGGGCAGGATATAAAAATAAATAAAGTTGTTGTTGTTGTTATTATTATTATTATTATTATTATTATTATTATTATTCCTCACCTCCTCTACTTTGGAAATTTAACTAGACATTGTCTCTATAGGTTAAAATATATCTCCCCCAGTATGAAAGCTATAAAGTAGAGCCTCACTTATCCAAGCTAAACGGGCTGACATAACCTTGGATAAGCAAATATCTTGGATAATAAGGAGGGATTAAGGAAAAGCCTATTAAACATCAAATTAAGGTATGATTTTACAAATTAAGCACCAAAACATCATATCAAATTTGACAGAAAAAGTAGTTCGCAGTAATGTTATGTTGTAATTACTGTATTTACGAATTTAGCACCAAAATATCATGATATATTGAAAACATTAACTACAAAAATTCATTGACTAATCCAGAACCTTGGATAAGCGAGTCTTGGATAAGTGAGACTCTACTGTAAATCATTTTTAACAGAATAAAGGTTGCTATTTGAATTTCTGTATAACACAAAATGTGCATGTTTTCTTGCACAAACCTAAAGGATGTACACCATCATACCTAGAGTTAACATATTTGTTATCTCACCAGACAAAATTTTGGGATGGGAATGCTTTCCAGATATTGATGCTAGACTCCTCCATACATTTAAACTACAGGAAAGGAGATGCCACCTGAACATTAGAAAGAACTTCCTCATTATGACAGCTGTTCAGCAGTGGAACTCTCTGCTGTAAAATGTGGTGGAGGCTCCTTCTTTGGAGGCTCTTAAGCAGAGGCTGGATGGCCATCTGTTGGGGAGTGCCTTGAATGCGATTTTCTTGTTTCTTGGCAGGAGGTTGGATTGGATGGTCTATGAGGTATCTTCCAACTCTAGGATTCTATGGTTCTATGATTCTATGAGGTCTATAGTTACATTTATACAGTCTTACGATCTCATCAGACGGGGGAATAATTGGTGGCATGCTCCACTTTAAGCACAGATAAGGAAAAACTTTCTAGCTGCTTTGAGTCCCCTTCGTGGGAAATAAAGTGGGGTATAAATAAATAAATAAATAATAAAAAATAATTGACAAAATTACGATCTGCCAACTGCAGAAGGCCACCCTACTGGGATCTGCACGCATCATCCGAAAATACATCACACAGTCCTAGACACTTGGGAAGTGTTCGACTTGTGATTTTGTGATACGAAATCCAGCATATTTATCTTGTTTCCTGTGTCATACTTAATAATAATAATAATAATAATAATAATAATAATAATAATAATAATAATAATAATAATTTATTGTATTTATTTACATCATTTATATGCCGCCTTCCTCCCCTAGGGGACCCAAAGCGGTTTACAACATAATATAAAACAATGAACATAGTGTTAAAATGATGATGATGATGATGATGATGATAATGATAATAATAATAATAATAATAATTTCTTTTTTCAATCAATGCACTTCTATTATTTCCTGATATTTTAACCAAGGCTAGGAACTCAACAGTAGCCCAATGGACATATGCTCGACCATCAGATTTTCCCCTACCTTCCCAATTCATCATTAGCCATGGTTGACAAGCTGTATCATTCATAAGGCCAATGCTGATAGTGTTGTCGAAGGCTTTCATGCCCGGGATCACAGGGTTGTTGTATGTTTTCCGGGCTGTATGGCCATGTTCCAGAAGTATTCTCTCCTGACGTTTCGCCCACATCTATGGCAGGCATCCTCAGAGGTTGTGAGGTATATTACAACCTCTGAGGATGCCTGCCATAGATGTGGGCGAAACGTCAGGAGAGAATACTTCTGGAACATAGCCATACAGCCCGGAAAACATACAACAACCCAGTGCTGATAGTGCTTACATTTGGCTTGGATTTGCCAGTCACATTCCAAACCCAGTCGTAAACTCTGGTTTAGCCAGCAGCAGACACTAGCATTGTTCAATTTAACAACTTTGATAAAACTACCAGTAAATGAGAAAACCGAATTGTAGAGAAGGTTGTGAAGGAAAAGTTAGAATATCTTATTATGGTTTGGGTTTTTTTTAAGGGACTGAGAATGGGATGAATAGATCTGAAGAAAATTCACACCTGCTTGTTTATCCTAGTTCTGTCACTGTAATAAGCAATGATTTATACTTCTAAAATAACTGTCATAGACCAAACACAGAGGCAGAGCTTTTGTAACACTTGACATTGCCAGCAGCACAGTACTTTTCAGTATAAACCACTTACACCATTCAGCTGTGAATTATCAAGTGAGAAGTCATTTAGTGATGGGATGACATGTGATGAGCATGCATGCAAAAGAGAGCTGAAAGGCTGGCGAGATAAGCAAGGGAGTACTCAAGTGAAGTTGTTGAGTCTACTGAGTTGTTAAAAGTGTTCAGAGAAAGAGCAGGAGTTTCAGCAAACTAGAAGTGAGCATGAACTGATACCAGACTTAAGAGAGTGAACGTGGAACCAATTATAAGGTGGGCAAGAAGGAATCCTTCATTGGAGAGATTGGCAACTAAATGTTTGGGCGACTACCGGTATGTTGGGATTTTGCCTCTGCTTGTGTCATCCATGGGCCTATAAATGTGACTGTGGACTATGAACATCTACGGTTCTTTCAGACAGGGGGGAATCTTTTTATCCCACCACTGCCACCAAATTGTAAGGCGCTAATAACGACTGCCACCAATTTGTGAAGGTGCAACCACCAAAGATTCAGAGAGGAGACCTGTTACTTTTTTTTCTTTCTTCTTCTTATTCACTTTAGATGGTAACGTAACTTGGTTTATAATATATGCGACAGAGGCTTAGATGTTGAAAGAACAATAACAAGTTTATTCAGGCACAGAGCTTAGCGGTTACAATTTTGTTTCTCACTTGGAGGTATTTTTATTAACAGTTACAATACTAGAATGAGATGAGTCAAACTTTCTAAAGTGTCACTTCTTTTACTTAAAGTAGTTAGAACCTCTTTCTCTGCTACTTTTAAACTGCAGCCACCCCTGTGATATGCGATCACAGATTCTCTGTTCCTTACCAAGACACAGACTACATTAAATAAGTTACCAAACTTATTTTAAACCGACTCAAAATGACCAATTGAGTTCCCTTGATCCCCTCAAACTACCGTGTTTCTCCGAAAATAAGACAGTGTCTTATATTATTTTTTGCTCCCAAAGATGCTCTAGGTCTTATTTTCAGGGGATGTCTTATTTTTCCATGAAGAAGAATTCACATTTATTGTTGAACAAAAAAATGAACATTTATTATATACTGTACAGTAGTTGTCATCACAAACCAGCATAACCAGACAAACTGTGAATCCTTTCAAGAATTTCTTGTTACTACCAATATTTCCATGTACAACACTCTATGCTATGTACATTTACCAATCCTGCATGCTCTGGCATTCTGTTTGGTGGGCATGCTTCCAAACAAAAACTTTGCTAGGTCTTACTTTCGGGGGAGGCCTTATATTTAGCAATTTAGCAAAACCTCTACTAGGTCTTATTTTCTGGGGATGTCTTATTTTAGGGGAAACAGGGTAGGATCAATCTTCCCTGTGCCTCATTAGAGCACAGACTGACTCTCTTTTTTAAACTCTGCACTTCTTCAACAAAACGGCAGTTACCTCTGCCTACTTCTCCATGGCAACCAGCCTCTGAGTGCTGAGATGCAATAACTGTAATACTTACCCTTTTAAAACACAAACACACAATTAAACATAACATCTGTAAACCAAAAATTCGTACTTCATTACAGGGACATTCATGATGATATGCTCTCCTTCCATGAAGCCTTGGAAGCAAAACAAAATGAAGAAGGCAGGACAATTGCACATCTCCTTTTTGTCAACTGCACTGAAATTAAGTTTTGTAGAATTAAAAGATGCGGGAGTGAATTCATCAGATTGCATGCTTTTGTGGAGTTTGATTGACTGCCTTCGTATTGCAACTCTGATTTGTGGTGCCTGACTCCGTCTTCTACATCTCTTCAGATATTTAGGTAGATTAATGCTAATCAAGGTGATTAATTACAACATTCACACTGGTCTCCAACTGACAAAAGTGTTCTTTCTCCCACCCTGGATCTTACACAGATATATAAACCTCCCTTGCCTAGTTTCCAACATACCTCACAACCTCTGAGGATGCCTGCCACAGATGTGGGTGAAACGTCAGGAGAGAAAGTGTCAGGAACATGGCCATACAGACCGAAAGACTCACAGCAACCAAATAATAACTTTATTTTTGTACTCCACCTCCATCTCCCTGAAGGGACTCAGGACGGCTTACATATGGCACAAGGTGTCTAAAACAATGCATAAAATAGACAGTACAATACAAAATAAAACCACAAGTATATATAACAACAATTTGAACTCAGAACAGTGCACAGTAACATATAGTGTCATCTGTCGTAAAAACAAGGCCAACTGTAAACAAGAAGAAAGGAAAGGGATAGCGCATGAAATTGGACCAATAGCACAAGAGACAACAGTAAACAGAAGCAAACAACAAGGAATCAGCTGGAGAGAATGTCATGCCTCTACACTAATGCACAGAGCATGGAAAACGATCAAGATGAACCTGAGATCTTAACATAGGAAAGCAAATATTATTTAATAGACCTGAGTTTAACCTGGTAGGATGTGTCTCATGGTTGGAACATTGTAATGTAAGGGCATGACATACTCCAAAGAAACAAACTAAAGAGGAAAGGAGGAGAAATGTGTCAATAATGTGTACACCTGTAAAAGGATCCATGACTTACAGTACAAAACAGAGATTGTGATCCTTTGGGTAAAACTTAAAAGGGAGAGAAACAACAGAGATTTCATTGTGGACATCTACAACTCCCTCCCAAACCCAGCCGGACTGAATTTTTCGATGATGCCTTCCTAAAATAAAAGACCAAATATTCAAAGAGAGAGCAAGAGAGAGAGAGAGAAGCAATGGGAGACTTCAGATATCCTGATATTTGTTGGAAGACCCACTATGCTAAGAGAGGATAGTCCAACAAATTCATTACTAGCTTTGCAGACAATTTCATTGTACAAAGTTTGGAGATCAAAGGATCACCTATTTTTGATCTGATCCTAACCAACAGAGAGTGGTCAACGGGGGTAGAAATGGTGGAAGTCATAGATGAGTTTAACCCTGTCCTCTTGGGATTTGCTAATAGAGGAAAGGAAACGACAAATGTAGTGAGATGCTCACTCTGTACTTAATAATAAAGTTAAAGGAAATGCTGGGTGAGATTTCATGGTCGGAGATGTTAAAAAGTGAGGGGGGTTCATGATATGTGTGTTTCTTAGAGGTGAGATATTGAAGGCACCATTGTGAATAACTCAAGGGAGAAAGAAAAGCAAGAATTGTCTCCAGAAACCAGGATAGATGTACAAAGAAGTAAGCCGAGACTTAAAAGAGACCTTACGAGGGAAAATTTAAGGAACTGGATATGTCTAGCTTGGAAAAGAGAAAACTGAGTGGAGATATAATACTGTGTTTAAATATCAGGAGTCCCGGTGGCACAGCGGATTAAACCGCTGAGCTGCTGAACCTGCTGACCAAACGGTTGGTGGTTTGAATCCGGGGAGTGGGGTGAGCTCCCACTGTTAGCCCCAGCTTCTGCCAACCTAGCAGTTTGAAAACATGGAAATGTGAGTATATCAATAGGCCCGGGCTGTGGCGCAGGCGGGAGAGCAAGCCAGCTGCAATTAACTGCAATGAATCACTCTGACCAGGAGGTCATGAGTTCGAGGCCCGCTCGTAGCCTATGTTTGTTTGTCTTTGTTCTATGTTAAAAGGCATTGAATGTTTGCCTATATGTGTAATGTGATCCGCCCTGAGTCCCCTTCGGGGTGAGAAGGGCGGAATATAAATGCTGTAAATAAATAATAAATAAATACCACTCTGGTGGGAAGATAACAGCGCTCCATGTAGTCATTCTGGCCACAGGACCTGGCAGATGTCTATGGACAACGCCGGCTCTTCGGCTTAGAAATGGAGATGAGCGCCAACCCCCAGAGTCGGTCACGACTGGACTTAATGTCAGGGGGAAACCTTTATCTTTACTAATATTTACCTTTACTAAATATTTTAAGTGTTTGGTGTGGGGTGGGCAGGAGACTGTTACTCCCTTCAGTTTAAAGGGTTAACATTATCTCATTTGGCTAACGTTTAAATTTTTATAATTGTGCATGTTTTTTGTCAATTGTTGTGTTTTATATTGCTATTGTTTTTATTCAGGCTTGGCCCCATGTAAGCCGCCCTGAGTCCCCTTTGGGGAGATAGAGGCGGGGTATAAAAATAAAGTTATTATTATTATTATTATTATTATTATTATTATTATTATTATTATTATTATTATTTTATTGTATGACACAGCAAACAAGATAGACATGCTGGATTTCGTATCACAAAATCACAAGTCGAACACTTCCCAAGTGTCTAGGACTGTGTGATGTATTTTCGGATGATGCGTGCAGATCCCAGCAGGGTGGCCTTTTGCAGTTGGCAGATAGTGATTTTGTCAATGTCTATTGTTTCCAAATGCCGGCTGAGATCTTTTGGCACGGCACCCAGTGTGCCCATCACTACCGGGACCACCTGCACTGGTTTCTGCCAGAGTCTTTGAAGTTCAATCTTGAGGTCCTGATAGCGGCTGAGTTTTTCCTGTTGTTTTTCGTCAATGCGACTGTCACCTGGGATGGCAACATCAATGATCCAAACCTTTTTCTTTTCCACAACTGTGATGTCTGGTGTGTTGTGTTCCAGAACATCATCATCATCATCATCATCATCATCATCATCATCATCATTATTATTATTATTATTATTATTATTATTATTATCATCATCATCTCTGGCATGCATTAAAATCCCCCTTTTCCCCTGAACAATCTTTCCAATTCAAGTGTCTGTTTCAGTTGATTGCCGTGTTAAGAATCAACAAATCATCAGGGTGGGGCTTCAGCAGCTGACTTACAGTACAAGTTGTTTCTCAAAATAACCACAACAGTGCGATAGTGACGCATAATTTAAGGCACTGCAGGTTTTTATAAATAAAAAAAAACCTGGGGCATTCATTTAAATTTTAAGCCGTCTTCTCAATGCGCCCTTCCTCTTTCTCTCCGTCTTTCACTTTTCCTCCTCCTTCCCTTTCTTTTTAAGGGGGTGTTTTTGCTGTTTAATATTTTCCACTCTATCTTGGCTTTCTTCCAGCTTTGCAACCAACGGGAAAGGCAGCCGATCGGTGGGAAGAGGGACAGATTTTATTTTTATTTTTCAAAAAACCACAGCAGTTTAACTGCAAGTGTTTAACAGCACGTTCAGCTCCAAGTGTGTATTTCCCTCCTTTGATGTATAAATTTGTGCTAACGTAACTGTCTTGGGAGAGATTTAGATTTGTGCTAGGATACATCACCCGGTGCTGGAGGACTGATCAAGTTGAAGCACAAGTTTGGAATCTTAAACACTGGCAACTGATTCCAGCTCTTCAGACTTGCGCGTCTGTAAATTCGCCTTTTACAAACGTCTTTCTGTATAATGTCTTGTAATTAGAACAGGAAATTATTGAGTAACTCTGCGATGAATAAGAGTACTTAGGCTGAAAGGAAAATTACCTTCGGCGGAATTATATTCACCATTTCCCTTAGTTTTTTTCCTTGCTTCACATTACAATGTTGGTAATGATAGCAACAGATGCAAGTATTCTTATCTGCATGGCATTGTTCTGCTGATTTTATACACGACACACACACGCAAATAAAAAAATCATTTTCAAAAAATGGAAGGACAAGAACATAGGAAATGCCTAATTAGACGATGAGATTCTGCGTGGCAGCAGAATAGCAATGACGTGGAAACATCAATATAATTATCAATATCTCTAAAGGCTGGAGCGGCGCCAGGTGTGTGAAGTGCATTCTCTGCCTTGGCTCGGTTGCTAGGAAAAAAGACCCATAAAGCGCAGAGAAGTATATTATAAAGAATCAGAAGAAAGCATAAATCAGGGCAGGAATGGTTCCTATCAAGCCAGTTTGACTTAAATAGGATCCAGACTGGATGATACTTAGTTATGTGATCTGACTTTGGAATGCTGTGTTTAAACACTTCTGCATTTATACTGGTCATTACGACTGAAAAGGTAATTTGTTATTCATTGTTTAAAATTCTTGTTAACGTGTTGCTCTTATTTAAAAAAATTCTCAAAGTATACCAAAAAAAACCCCACCCACACCCTAGAATAATAGCATCTAATTTTCTCCAAACATCTCAACAGTAAAAAGTAAATGTTATTACTACACTAAAAAAGGAATTATTGTTTGTTACGTTGCTACACGAAAGTAAATGGCTACATCCTTGTTGCTTAAAAGAAATGTACTGTGACATTAAGCTATGCCTCTTTTGCAGTTTAATATTATTTCATCTTCTTCAGTCTGTGTTAAAGCGCTGAGCTGCTGAACTTGCGGACCAAAAGGTGCCAGGTTCAAATCCTGGGAGCGGAATGAGCGCCCACTGTTAGCCCCAGCTTCTGCCAACCTAGCAGTTCGAAAACATGCAAATGTGAGTAGATCAATAGGTACCGCTCCGACGAGAAGGTAACGGCGCTCCATGCAGTCATGCCGGCCACATGACCTGGGAGGTGTCTATGGACTATGCCAGCTCTTCGGCTTAGAAATGGAGATGAGCACCAACCCCCAGAGTCGGTCACAACTGGACTTAACATCAGGGGAAACCTTTACCTTTACCTCTTACTATGTCATCTTCTTCACTCTGAATAGTAAAGGTTTTCCCCTGGCATTAAGTCTAGTTGTGTCCGACTCTGGGGGTTGGTGCTCATCTTCAAGAGCCAGTGTTGTCCGTAGACTCCTCCAAGATCATGTGGCCAGCATGACCGCATGGAGCGCCATTACCTCCCTGCCAGAGCAGTACTTATTGATCTACTCACATTTACATGTTTTCGAACTGCTAGGTTGGCAGAAGCCGGGGCTAACAGTGGGAGCTCACCCTGCTCACCAGTTTTTAACCGCAGAACTTTCGGTCAGCAAGTTCAGCAGCTCAGTGGTTTAACTAACTGCGCCACCAGGGGCTCTGCATAGACAGAAAATAATGAGCATTATGTCCATTGTGCTCAAAGAAAGGGAGGAGTTGCTCCAAAATTAGTCCTTCTACTACATATTTGGAGTCTGTTAGGCAAAAGAAAAAGATCTTTACATGTTTGTTTCTATTGGCATCGAAATGCATTTGCACTAATACGATTAAAGAACTAAAGGGCAGAATAGTTGGCAGATTTTTGCAGTTCGGGTAATTAGATGCAGGAAAGAACATGCACATTTTTCCATCAAGCTCTATAAAGTCTTGTTGTGGATTGTTGAATGTGTGTGTTTGGGTATGTGTATTTTTTTTTAAAGGAGGGAATTTATCAATGTTAAAAGTGGATTATTGTACTTAGTAATCATCATCCATGTAGTGTGTGTGTCTGAACACAAAGAGCAAACTGTATGTATTTCCTCACTCTGACTGCAAGAAGCTTTTGATCACAAAAAATTGTATCCCCACTCCAATTTGTGAGTTGTCCTGCATTGCTTTGAAAATCAGTGTGTAGTTTGTTGTATGTTATCCGGGCTGTATGGCCATGTTTCAGAAGCATTCTCTCCTGACGTTTTACCCACATCTATGGCAGGCATCCTCAGAGGTGTGGTTTAATTGTAAGCATTAGATTTAGTGTGGATTCAGATGAAACCTTCATAGAGGGTGAATATAAATAATACTTTTCTGGAAATCAGTTGAACCATAAATTTGGGTATGTGTGATGGAACCCGGGTTCCCCAGCTTGGCCCCACAGTATAATAACTATAAGTAATATGAGTCTACACTCACCATATAATCCAGTTTCATGGTGAGTGTAGATTCATATTACTTATAGTTACTCTATTGATCTATGTGAGTAGATTAATAGGTACCGCTCCGGCGGGAAGGTAACGGCGCTCCATGCAGTCATGCTGGCCACATGACCTTGGAGATGTCTATGGACAACGCCGGCTCTTCAGCTTAGAAATGGAGATGAGCACCAACCCCAAGAGTCGGTCACGACTGGACTTAACGTCAGGGGAAACCTTTACCTTTTATAGTTACTCTAGGTTTGTATTGATGTCTGTGTTTATGTTTGTTTACTATTTTGATTTAATTTGGTTTGATTCTATTGTTTATTATGGCATTGAATGCCATCTTTGGTAGAAACCGCTCTGGCCCCGCCTGGGGAATTGGGTAAGTTATAAATAAAGTTTTATTATTATATCATATAATGGAGCCCCCGGTGGCGCAGCATGTTAAAGCGCTGAGCTGCTGAACTTGCAGACTGAAAGATTGCAAGTTCAAATCCGGGGAGCGGAGTAAGCACCCACAGTTAGCCCCAGCTTCTGCCAATCTAGAAGTTCGAAAACATGCAAATGTGAGTAGATCAATAGGTACTGCTCCGGCGGGAAGGTAACGGCGCTTCATGCGGTCATGCCAGCCACATGACGTTGGAGGTGTCTATGGACAACGCCGGCACTTTGGCTTAGAAATGGAGATGAGCACCAGCTGCCAGAGTTGAACACAACTAGACTTAATGTCAGGGGAAAACCTTTACCTTCACTATATCATATAATACAGTTCAACTGCATTGCATTATATAGCAATGTAGACGGGGTTTAGGAAAGGTAACTTCCAGTTCTCCACTTGATCTTCTCCCTCTTGTACTCTGGCCAGACATTGTAAGATCCAATTGTTCAGCATTGTAATCTATACACAAAAGTGTAAAAGAAGAATTTATTTTGCCCTAAAAATATAGAGGCCTTATATGGAGTCCATGGAGGTGCTGTGACTGAAGTAGACTTCTAATTAGGAATCTCTTTTTGAGCTATTATTTTCAGTCGTTTTCCCTTTCGCAGTGTTTACAGTACATAACGACAATTACATGATATTCACTAGATTCTATTGAATACCTGTTTGTGTATTTTGAGGGGCAAAATAGGTCTTTGATTTCTGTTCTCATATAGGTGTGGCTGTACGAAAATCTTTCTTCCAAGAACTTTTTGTTTGAGTTTGCTTAAAGCAATGATGTGGCTTAGCTTTCTTTGTCCTTCCTTAGACTGATCTGTTAAACCTTTTGTGAATAAAAGAAGACAGAAAATACCTTTTCAAGCGCTGATAGGACATATTACTTTTCCGGTTAAACTTGGTTTGCACTGCGGGCGTTTTTTCAGCAGCTAGGAATTAAATTAGCACTTTGGTGGTGGTGTGATATGCTAATAATAACAACAACATTGTCCTACTAATACGGTGATGATGATGATGATGATGATGATGATGATGATGATGATGATGATAAAATAATAAAATCAGCTGATGACCCAAAATGCAGACTGTGCAAGGAAACCGACGAAACCATTGATCATATCCTCAGCTGCTGTAAGAAAATCGCACAGACAGACTACAAACAGAGGCACAACTATGTGGCCCAAATGATCCATTGGAACTTATGCCTCAAGGACCACCTCCCAGCAGCAAAGAACTGGTGGGATCACAAACCTGCAAAGGTCGTGGAAAATGAGCACGCAAACATACTGTGGGACTTCCGAATCCAGACTGACAAAGTTCTGGAACACAACACACCAGACATCACAGTTGTGGAAAAGAAAAAGGTTTGGATCATTGATGTTGCCATACCAGGTGACAGTCGCATTGACAAAAAACAACAGGAAAAACTCAGCCGCTATCAGGACCTCAAGATTGAACTTCAAAGTCTCTGGCAGAAACCAGTGCAGGTGGTCCCGGTGGGGATGGGCACACAAAAGATTTCAGCTGGCATTTGGAAAGAATAGACATTGACAAAATCACGATCTGCCAACTGCAAAAGGCCACCCTACTGGGATCTGCACGCATCATCCGAAAATACATCACACAGTCCTAGACACTTGGGAAGTGTTCGACTTGTGATTTTGTGAAACGAAATCCAGCATATCTATCTTGTTTGCTGTGTCATAATAAAATAATAATAATGATGATGATGATGATGATGATGATGATGATGATGATGCTGGCACGATATGAGGATTTAAAGTTGGCACGATAAGAGGATTTAAAGTTGGCACGATATGAGGATTTAAAGATTGAATTACAAAGACTCTGGCACAAGCCAGTCAAGGTGGTCCCAGTTGTGATCGGCACACTGGGTGCAGTGCCTAAAGACCTTGGCCTGCACTTAAACACAATCGGGGCTGACAAAATTACCATCTGCCAGCTGCAGAAGGCCACCTTACTGGGATCTGCACTCATTATTCGCCGATACATCACACAGTTTTAGACACTTGGGAAGTGGCCAACATGTGATCCAATACAACAGCCAGTAGAGTGTCTGCTGTGGACTCATCTTGTTGTGTTTCAAATAGTAATAATAATAACTTTAATTATATACCGCTCTATCTCCTTGAGAGGACTCAGGGCGGTTTCCAAACATGTGTAACAAAAGTAATGGTAGATCAAGCTTGCAAACAATGTCGTGATTATGATTTATAGATTGGATTGTTTTAAAGAACTATTAAAGAGCCAGCGAATTGTATGTGTACTTTTATGAAGTCTTGCTATCATGTGATTTACTGGAAACAAGTGGTGTGTATCTAAATATATATATATATCTTGATAAAAGAAGCAAAAATACCACATCCTGGTGCATAAGGAAAGTGTGGCCTCATCTCCAGACGGAAGACAGAAATACCTGTGTGAAGATATGAGACACCACAATGCATTAAACCAGGTCTGAAGTTTACATACGTAGGAACTCAACACCGATAGGAAGATCAACATTAAAACTGAAGTATCTGAGCAACTGTATTATAATGAGACAAACCTTTAGTCTAATAGCCCAGATTTCTGTTAAACAGAAATCCAGCAAGAAAAAGGAACTTGGTCAATTTCGTTCTCAGTCACCTTTGTTGTTTTGTGCCTTCAAGTTATTTCTGACATAGCAACCATAAGGTGAGCATTGGCAAGATTTGTTCAGAGAGGGCTTGCTTCTTGCCTTCCTATGAGACTGGGATCTTGCCCAAGATCAACCAATGAGTTTCCATGGCCAAGCGAAGAGTCAAATCCTGATATCCAAAGTTGTAGTCCAATGCTCAAACACATTAGCTCTCTGGGCCACCTTTAGATATCATTAACCTAAGGTTTTTTCCCTGTACCCAATATGAACATTTTGGAAAATTTGTCAAGACTACAAAAGCTGACTGTCCTGCTCTCTGCCAAACAAATACACTGTGCTAAGAGAATCTGTAGTGAGGGAGATTCCGGCAAACAAAATCCTAAAAGTACAATAGCAGAATAACTGAAAAGGACCCCCTTGAAATGTCCCAGGATAGCGTCTTCAGTCATTTAGGAACAGCAATAGATGGATATCATGAACCTGAATAAGATAACAGTATGGCCTTTGCAGTGGAGAAGAAAGCCAACACATGGTTGTGGCGCAGGCTGGTGAGCAGCCAGCCAGCTGCAGCCAGCTGCAACAAATTACTCTGACCAAGAGGTCATGAGTTCGAGGCCAGCTCGGAGCCTATGTTTGTCTTGTCTTTGTTCTATGTTAAAGGCATTGAATGTTTGCCTTATATGTGTAATGTGATCCGCCCTGAGTCCCCTTCGGGGTGAGAAGGGCAGAATATAAATACTGTAAATAAATAAATAATAAATGTTATTGAGTAATTTTCTTAGCTATTTGTGAATCACCTTGGGTCTGATTCTAGGAGAAAGGAAGCATCATCTATGCACATAATAAAAGCGAAGATCTGTATGTGTGTATATGGCACGGGTGTCCGCACACAAAGATAGCCTCTGGTCTCCATAAACAGGCTATAGTTCACAGTACTGAGGAGCCACCAAGTCACTCCCTCCTAGGACATTGCAGGTTACAGTGAGCACATCCCAGTGTTCCTTTCTCTCTCCATTTGCATGACCCCACCCACTACCTCTCCCTTAACCCTATCCTACCTTTTCCTATGGCACACAGCAAACAGAGGAATTGATAAGCAACTGAACATACTGGAAAGGTTTTGGGAAAATTCACCATGATATATAAGAGTTGTAGGGACTGGGATTTATAGTTCATCTGCAATCTAAGAACACTCTGAACCTCACTGACAATGGGAGTTGCAGTTCACCCATATTCAGAGAATACTGAACCCAGAAAGTGATGGATTTGGACCAAACTTGGCACACAGACCCAACATGGCCAACTGTGGATACTGGCAGGCTTTGTGGGTGATTGACCTTGGCATCAGAGAGTTATAGTTCACCCGTATTAGAGAACACTGAACCCAGAAAGTGATGGATTTGGACCAAACTTGGCACACAGACCCAACATGGCCAACTGTGAATACTGGCAGACTTTGTGGGTGATTGACCTTGGCATCAGAGAGTTATAGTTCACCCATATTAGAGAACACTGAACCTAGAAAGTGATAGCTCTGGACCAAACTTGGCACACAGACCCAACATGGCCAACTGTGAATACTGGCAGCCTTTGTGGGTGATTGACCTTGGCATCAGAGTTATAGTTCACCCGTATTAGAGAACACTGAACCCAGAAAGTGATGGATTTGGACCAAACTTGGCACACAGACCCAACATGGCCAACTGTGAATACTGGCAGACTTTGTGGGTGATTGACCTTGGCATCAGAGAGTTATAGTTCACCCATATTAGAGAACACTGAACCCAGAAAGTGATGGATTTGGACCAAACTTGGCACACAGACCCAACATGGCCAACTGTGAATACTGGCAGACTTTGTGGGTGATTGACCTTGGCATCAGAGAGTTATAGTTCACCCATATTAGAGAACACTGAACCTAGAAAGTGATAGCTCTGGACCAAACTTGGCACACAGACCCAACATGGCCAACTGTGAATACTGGCAGACTTTGTGGGTGATTGACCTTGGCATCAGAGAGTTATAGTTCACCCATATTAGAGAACACTGAACCTAGAAAGTGATAGCTCTGGACCAAACTTGGCACACAGACCCAACATGGCCAACTGTGAATACTGGCAGCCTTTGTGGGTGATTGACCTTGGCATCAGAGTTACAGTTCACCCGTATTAGAGAACACTGAACCCAGAAAGTGATGGATTTGGACCAAACTTGGCACACAGACCCAACATGGCCAACTGTGGATACTGGCAGGCTTTGTGGGTGATTGACCTTGGCATCAGAGAGTTATAGTTCACCCGGATTAGAGAACACTGAACCCAGAAAGTGATAGCTCTGGACCAAACTTGGCACACAGACCCAACATGGCCAACTGTGGATACTGGCAGGCTTTGTGGGTGATTGACCTTGGCATCAGAGAGTTATAGTTCACCCAGATTAGAGAACACTGAACCCAGAAAGTGATGGATTTGGACCAAACTTGGCACACAGACCCAACATGGCCAACTGTGAATACTGGCAGGCTTTGTGGGTGATTGACCTTGGCATCAGAGAGTTATAGTTCACCCGTATTAGAGAACACTGAACCCAGAAAGTGATGGATTTGGACCAAACTTGGCACACAGACCCAACATGGCCAACTGTGAATACTGGCAGACTTTGTGGGTGATTGACCTTGGCATCAGAGAGTTATAGTTCACCCGTATTAGAGAACACTGAACCCAGAAAGTGATGGATTTGGACCAAACTTGGCACACAGACCCAACATGGCCAACTGTGAATACTGGCAGGCTTTGTGGGTGATTGACCTTGGCATCAGAGAGTTATAGTTCACCCGGATTAGAGAACACTGAACCCAGCAAGTGACAGATCTGGCCCAAACTTGGCAAACAGACCCAACATGGTCAACTGTGAACCCTGGGTAAATTTTGGGAGGGCTGACTGAAGATTTTTTGGAATTGTAGTTCATCCACATCCTTATGCATTTTCTAATGGGAGCATTCATTAAATAAACAAAAGGAAAGCCTGGGCTTTTTTTTCTAAAACATAGCATAACATATGATATTACCTAACTTCCAAAAAAACCAACAACAATGCCCTTTTCAAATAACCTGGGTATCACCGGGTACCCAAGCTAGTAAATGAATAAAGTAAAGGGAGGCAGTAATGGGTGGCCCATTCTGTACCGTTTCTGCCTTACAAAGGTAACTGCTGAACTGCCCTTATGCATGCTTTATCCATGAAGATCAGCAGTGGCCTTGTGTACTTTAACATCTCTTAAGGGGCACTTATTACTGGAGTGTTGTGTGGTTTCTGGGCTGTATGGCCGTGTTCTAGCAGCATTTTCTCCTGACATTTCACCTGTACTGTGGCTGGCATCTTCAAAGGATCTCTCTGAAGATGCCAGCCACAAATGCAGGTGAAATGTCAGGAGAAATGCTGCTAGAACACGGCCATACAGCCTGGAAACCACACAACACTTGAGTGATTACGGCCGTAAAACCGTCGACAATACATTAGCTCTTCTTACTGTTTCTAATAAGGAGCCTCCAATGGCCTAGGGGATAAAAGCCTCATGACTTGAAGGTTGTGTTGAAGGTTGGGTTGAAGACTGCCAGGTTCGAATCCCACCGGGGGAGAGTGTGGATGAGCTTCCTCTATCAGCTCCAGCTCCATGCGGGGACATGAGAGAAGCCTCCCACAAGGATGGTAAAACATGAAAACATCCGGGCGTCCCCTGGGCAATGTCCTTGCAGACGGCCAATTCTCTCACTCCAGAAGCAACCCCGGTTGCTCCTGACACGAAAAAAAAAACTCTAATACTGTAAGATTTACCTACTCATCTATTTCATTTTGTTCTTCTGTCACATAAATATTTTTTCTCAGCTGTAAAGTTTTGAGTTCTTGGTCCAAGAAACCATAACATTTGGGGGGAGATACAAGTTTGGTGGGTCCTCTACTTTTTAAAAAATCACCCTTTCCTATTTTTATTACTTTTGCCATTCTGCTTTTTCATTTGAAATTTTCAGAACGTAACCATTAAGACTTGAAATGTTTGTGCAAACCCATGCCCAACTAAAAGACCAGAAAAGGGGTTTTGCAGTTCCATACGTCAGCTATATTGCAATTTTTTTGCAACTGAACTGGGATTGTAAATGTTTAGCCTACTAATTTATTTAATCCAGCATAGAACATGTTCTGCAAGCCATTCAAAGCTACCGACACCAACAAGATGTGCCATGTTGCAGCTTGCCAGAAATGCCATTTTTAGACCTGTTATCTTAGAAGGAATCACTTTTCTAGACTTCACACCTTTTATCCTCCCTCAAAACAAGCAGTGGCAACCCAAACAATTCTACATTTTTTAAATACAAGTTGAATATTGTGGGAAAGAGGAACAGAAAATAAGATACAGAGAAGCAAAGATTTATTTGAGGGATGCAGAGTCTCATGGTCATAATTTCATCCAGTACTTGCTCTCATAAAATTTATGTGCCAACTGTTGATATACAGTAGAGACTCACTTATCCAAGACTCGCTTATCCAAGGTTCTGGATTATCCAAGGCATTTTTGTAGTCAATGTTTTAAATATATCATGATATTTTGGTGCTAAATTCATAAATACAATAATTACAACATAACATTACTGCATACTTTTTCTGTCAAATTTGTTGTATAACATGATGTTTTGATGCTTAATTTGTAAAATCATAACCTAATTTGATGTTTAATAGGCTTTTCCCTAATCCCTCCTTATTATCCAAGATATTCGCTTATCCAAGGTTCTGCCGGCCCATTTAGTTTGGATAAGTGAGACTCTACTGTACTAAAATGAAGAACAATATGGTATTTCTCCTGATTCTGCCCGTAGGAAGGATGCCGACTTTTATTTCAGCATTAGTCATAGGACTGTATCCTCAACTGTGTCCGAGATTAGCCAGTTTTCACGTTGTGTCAGCATTACCACCCATCACAGAAAATAGTCACAAAACAGAAGGGTGGAATTTTACAGTGTTCCGTAATTATAATCCCAAATTATGCAATGGGAATAATTTTCAAAATGCACTACATGTAGCATAGATATTCAATGTAATTGCCTCTCAGTTTTAATTTCTATGAGCAGGATAAGAAGGATTTTGTACATATGCAGGGGAGGATCATTCTACTAAAGACATCTTAATCTCTGGCTACTGGTGCCTGATATCTGAAATTTTAGCAAAAGGTTCATTTCATATTTTTCATTTTAATCTGCTGTCAAAGAGACTAAAGATGTTTTCTTTTTATAATAACCCTTGGCATTATCTCAGTTTATGCCATAAGATTACTACATAGCCCAAAAATACTTTGTGTCGCCCGGCTGCATTGATTTGGAGGGACTCGTTTCTGCAGAGAGAGATGCTGTCTATTTAAGAAGTACAGTAGAGTCTCACTTATCCAACATTCTGGATTATCCAATACGTTTTTGTAGTCAATGTTTTCAATACATAGTGATATTCTGGTGCTAAATTTGTAAATACAGTAATTACTACATAGCATTACTGCGTATTGAACTACTTTTTCTGTTGAATTTGTTGTATAACATGATGTTTTGGTGCTTCATTTGTAAAATCATAACCTAATTTGATGTTTAATAGGCTTCTCCTTAATCTCTCCTTATTATCCAACATATTCGCTTATCCAACGTTCTGCCGGCCCATTTATATTGGATAAGTGATACTCTACTGTACTTTTATTTATGATTAATAGACTAATTGTTTGGGAGCCCCTCCAAAAAAAAAACTCCCTAGCTTCAAGGTCCGTTTCACATACGCGCTTTTCTACATGGTGATAGAATCTCTAAGATGTCTGAGTCCATAAAACAGTTGTTGCGAGCTATTTTCAAATGCAGATAGATATTCATCACGACCACTCCTATAGCCATATTTGTCAAGGAGAATCCAAAATATGTCATTCTTTATCCAAATCAATCTGTCAAGGCTTATTTTCTTTACTAATATTTTTCTAAAATTGTATTCAGTCAATTTATATTCTATTACACTATGTAACAAAATTTGAAAAAAAAAGTGTTCCTGGTTTGAAAGTGTTATTTCCTGTTGAATTGTGTGGTACTTACTTTGAAAGTACAGTAGTCTCATTTATCCAAGCCTCGCTTATCCAAGCTTCTGGATTATCCAAGCCATTTTTGTAGTCAATGTTTTCAATATATCATGATATTTTGGTGCTAAATTCGTAAATACAGTAATTACAACATAACATTACTGCGTATTGAACTACTTTTTCTGTCAAATTTGTTGTCTAACATGATGTTTGGTGCTTAATTTGTAAAATCATAACCTAATTTGATGTTTAATAGGCTTTTCCTTAATCCTTCCTTATTATACAAGATATTTGTTTATCCAAGCTTCTGCCGGCCCGTTAAGCCTGGATAAGTGAAACTCTATTGCAGTTGCTATACTCCAGAAACTTCATTTTTGTGGTTGCTACAAACTATGTTGAATTGGTAGAGACTCTCTTGAGAAATTCATTGAAAAACTATAGCAAAATGTGCTGCAGGATGTCTCGCAATCACAAACTTTGCAGTTTAATAAAGTTTTTCAATGCTTTTGTGAGAGAATCAATTAGGAAATGACATTTATAACCCAGGAACAAAAATTGTTACGTAGTGTTATTGTATAGGAATTGCACAGCGGGTTAAACCGCTAAGCTGCAGAACTTGCTGATTGGAAGTTTGATGGTTCGAATCTGCAGGACTGGGTGAGCTCCCGCTGTTAGCCTCAGCTTCTGCCAACCTAGCAATTCAAAAACATGCAAGTGTGAGTAGATCAATAGGTACCACTTTGGCAGGAAGGTTACATCACTCCATACAGTCATGCCAGCCACATGACATAGCAGATGTCTACAGACAACGCTGGCTCTTCGGCTTAGAAATGGACATGATCCCCCCCCCCCCCCCCAGTGACTCGACTAGACTTAATGTCGAGGGAAAACCTTTACCTTTAGTGTTATTGTAATGTATTTTGCGATGTAATATTGTATATTTTGTATTTGTAACTGTATTCTTTATTGTTTGTTTGTTAAACTTATGAGCCATGTTGAGCCACAGTTTGGTGGAAGAAGTCAGGTAGCATTCATATCAATAAATAATCACAATGATATTTTTGTTTAGAGAATCCATCTCTTCCACCTACTTTGGGGAGCACAGCTAAACTCATAGAGTACAGGAAAGACTGCAGAAGTGGAAGGTTTCATCAAACTATCAAAACATCTCAATCCTTGTGTTGTTGAAGGCTTTCATGGCCTAAATCACTGGGTTGTTGTGAGTTTTTCGGAAACCATGAAAATGAGCAAAATCTGGCTGCCAGTATTAAAAAAACTCTAAAATCAGAACAGTAAATAAAGAACAACACTCTAAAAACAGAGGAATTCCAAACATGAAACAATAAGGGCTAGCTAACACCTCCCAATAAAGGATTCTCCCAGGCAAGAAGAAGCTAGGCCTTGAAGCTGGCAAAGCCATTAATGCTAATGAAGGTGATTAATTACAACATTCACCCTGGCCTCCAACTGACAAGAGTTCTTTCTCCCATCCTGGACCTTCCACAGATATATAAATCTCGCTTGCTTAGTTTCTAATGTACCTCTGAGGATGCCTGCCATAGATGTGGGTAAAACGTCAGGAGATAATGCTTCTGGAAGATGGCCATACAGCCCGAAAAACTCACAACAACCAGTGATCTCAATCCTTGACCCAAGAAGCCATTTTGGCATTAATGTAAACATATATTTTAGATCAGGGGTCCCCAAACTAAGGCCCGGGGGCCGGATGCGGCCCTCCAAGGTCATTTACCTGGCCCCCGCCCTCAGTTTTATAATATAATATTTTATATCAGTTTTAATAATATAATATATTGTATATACATACAGTAGAGTCTCACTTATCCAACACTCACTTATCCAACATTCTGGATTATCCAACGCATTTTTGTAGTCAATGTTTTCAATACATCGTGATATTTTGGTGCTAAATTCGTAAATACAGTCATTACTACATAGCATTACTGTGTATTGAACTACTTTTTCTGTCAAATTTGTTGTATAACATGATGTTTTGTTGCTTAATTTGTAAAATCATAATCTTATTTGATGTTTAATAGGCTTTTCCTTAATCTCTCCTTATTATCCAACATATTCGCTTATCCAACGTTCTGCCGGCCCGTTTATGTTGGATAAGTGAGACTCTACTGTATAATATTGATGATAATCATATGTTATACAATATAATACTAGTAGTAATACCATATAATAATATTAATTATATGTTATATATTACATATTATATAATAGTATAGTGGTATAGTTCAATATAGTAATATATAATGCTAATATTGTGTTACACTTTCAATTGAAATTCTAATAGGTTTATGTTGGTTAAAATTGTTTTCATTTTTAAATATTGTATTGTTCTTTCATTGTTGTTGTTGTTGTTGCACTACAAATGTGCAGTATGCATAGGAATTTGTTTGTATTTTTTTTTAAATGATAATTCGGCCCCTCAACAGTCTGCTTAAAAAGTTTGGGGACCCCTGTTTTAGATGGTTGCAAAAGACTCAAGAATTAATCTCTTGTGTTCTCTGGAGAACAGTGCAAAGAGTTTGGGGCTAAAAATCTGACGTATCTTTCCAAATCTGATTTATGTTTAATACAACGTGGCAACTGAGGCAATGAATAACATTCTTGCATTCTACATCTCTTTCAGGTGAGGATGATGAAGATGCAAATGTGCTGATCCTCAGCTATCCTCAATACTGTCGCTACCGGTCCATGCTGAAACGCATCCAGGGCAAGCCGTCCTCGGTACAAGCAGACCAGTTTGCGTTAGCCCTCGGCGGCGTTGCTGTCATTAGCAAAAACCCACAGATCCTCTACTGTCGAGACACGTTTGAACACCCAACTCTTATTGACAATGAGAGCATATGTGATGAGTTCGGTAAGTCATTTTTCTTTTCATACTGTTGCTAGTTAAAAACCATTTTGCTGTTGAAATTGCTCCTGTTTTTCCTAAGTCAAAGACGGGAATAATGGATAAGCAGCAGTCATATATAAGTCAACTAGCTGTGCCCGGCCAGACGTTGCTGTGGCGAAGTATGGTGGTATGGGAAATAAAGTATTGAGGAATTGGTGGTTGTTAAGGTAAAGGGTAAAGGTTTTCCCCTGACATTAAGTCCAGTCATGTCTGACTCTGTGGGTTGGTGCTCATTCCCCTCATATGTTTGCAGGTCCTTGCAAATCCTATATACATATAGATCCATGTACTTGTATATCTGTATCCATATATATACATTATTTAACCTACTGATGCCTCAATTAATGTAATTTTATTGGTATAGTAGAATCTCACTTATCCAACATAAATGGGCTGGCAGAACGTTGGAAAAGCGGATATGTTGGATAATAAGGAGGGATTAAGGAAAAGCTTATTACACATCAAATTAGATTATGATTTTACAAATTAAGCACCAAAATATCATGTTTAACAACAAATTTGAAAGAAAAAGTAGTTCAATACGCAGTAATGTTATGTTGTAATTACTGTATTTACGAATTTAGCACCAAAATATCACTATGTATTGAAAACATTGACTACAAAAATGCATTGGATAATCCAGAATGTTGGATAAGCAAGTGTTGGATAAGTGAGACTCTACTGTATCTATTTTTATTTTGAAATTTACCAGTAGCTGCTTCATTTCCCACCCTTGGCTTATACTCGGGTCAAAAAGTTATCCCAGCTTTTTGTGGTAAAATTAGGTGCCTCAGCTTATATTCGGGTCATGTTATACTCGAGTATATACGGTACTTTATTTACTTTATTTTTATCCTGCCTTTCTCCTGATATACTGACACAATACAAATTAAAAACGGATCAAATGCATTAAGATACGGATATAGAAATGAAAAAAAACAGTTATAATTTAATAGTTTTTGTACCACATATTTTTAATTGTGCTGCCCCATGTGGAACAGTGCCAAAGTCTTTTAATTCAAAGCTCAATTGCTTTATTCTGACAAAGCTGTACATATATAGGTTATGTATGTAGCTGAGTAATGCTTCTCCATTTCCACTCCAGTTGTTAACACTGCTGAAGAGGCAAGCAATTTTTCAATTTGCTTTTCAGGTCTGAAATCATAAAGTGAGTAGCCTCTCTAGCATTTTGTTGGAAACTCTCCATAGACCTCTGTCTTTCCATCCATTCCATTCCCACCGTTGTTTTTATTGTCCTTGTTGGGCTTAGAAACCCTTTCAAGGGCCTTGATGGAAGAACCTTTAAGGTTTACTTTCAGACAATAGTTTCCTTCTAAGTTGCAGCATCATATTTTTACTTTTCATGAAAAAAATAATGTTCATTCTTACTGAATATACAGCTCCCAAGTCGTATCACTCATGCAAGTAGGCCACCTCTTTGAGCTGCTGAAGTGTGTTCCTGCATATAATCAACCCTGATTCACAAAAGCTTATTTTCAATAGGGCACAGAAGTGCTTTAAAAATTTGCTATGACTACAGTCATTAAACTGCTTACTCTATAGGATTTCCATTTGCTTCCACTGGCAGTATTCAGGTATGTGTTTGAGGCCTTATTCATTTGATGGAGATTTGAAAGCAGCTGTGCTGGAGAGGCTTTGGGGCTCCGTTCCAGGCGGGAATTGGGAGGCATCCTTTCACTATTTATATTAAGCACTAGCTGTGCCTGGCCACGCGTTGCTGTGGCGAAGTCTGGTGGTATGGGAAATAAAATATTGAGGAATTGGTGGTACTTAAGGTAAAGGGTAAAGGTTTTCCCCTGACATTAAGTCCAGTCATGTCTGACTCTGGGGGTTGGTGCTAATCCTGAGTCTACACTGTCATATAATCCAGTTGAAATCAGATAATCTGTATTTTATAGGCAGTGTGGAAGTGGCCTGATTGAAGTGGACCTGGGCTGAGTGGGTTGCTAGGAGACCAAGTGGGTGGAGCTTATCCATCTAACTGACAGCAGACCAAGTGGGTGGAGCTTAGTCTTCTAACTGGCAGCAACTGGATAAAAACAATTATTCCTCTCCCTATAATTAGGACTTTAATTTCTTTTCTTTTTGTTGTATGAACGTAGCGGCATGGATGAGGGGTTTTGCTGCCAAGTTTAGTGTTTCTGGGATGTGTAGCTTTGTTGTTTTGTCCTAGGCCAAAATTTCATTACCCTTTTATATATATAGATAAAATGCATTCTACTCAGTCCCTACCTCAGGACAATGCATGGCAGAATTTAGGCCATCGAAGCCTTTCCCAAATTAACCAAAAACACCTGAGGTACATAATGAAAGGAGCTTCAAAGTGTGTATTTCTTCATATACTCTAGACAGCTGTACTAATTGGTGTAATGTTCTTTTCTTGGTCCATATCCAGTAATATTGTTGTGCTAGAATGAGTCATATTGCACATTTGCAGAGAAAATACAAGGGTGGTATTTTGTGTGATGTCTGTGTGTATGGAGTTGCATAACTGAATACGCAACTTATGATATGTTTGTCTTAATGTTTGATCATGGAGACACCACTACCACTACAGGAATGGCCTTTCTAAACCCATATTAGGACTAGTTAATTCGCCACTTTTGCAATATGAGATCTGGTATGGAATATGTAACGTTAAGTCCAGTCATGTCTGACTCTGGGGGTTGGTGCTCATCTCCATTTCTAAGCTGAAGAGCCGGCGTTGTCCGTAGACACCTCCAAGGTCATGTGGCCAACATGACTGTATGAAACGCCATTACCTTCCCACCGGAGCAGTACCTATTTATCTACTCACATTGGCATGTTTTCGAACTGCTAGGTTGGCAGAAGCTAGAGCTAACAGCAGGCGCTCACTCCGCTCCCGGAATTTGAACCTGGGACCTTTCGGTCTGCAAGTTCAGCAGCTCAGTGCTTTAAGACACTTCGCCACCGGGGCTCCTGATGATACATACTTACCACCATATGCTCCAAAGCTAGAGGATGTGTAGCCCTTTAGATGTTGCTGGGCTTGACTTCCAATCTTAGTAGTTCTCATCCTGTGGGTCTCCAGATGTTTTGGTCTTCAACTCCCAGAAATCTTAACAGCTGGTAACCTGGCTGGGATTTCTGGGAGTTGTAGGCCAAAAATATCTGGGGACCCACAGATTGAGAACCACTGTCCTATCTGCATTATTCAGCATTACTAGTAGTGAGAAACTATCAGTCTTACTTTGGAAATATTTGAAGGTCACACATTCCTCACCTCTGATATACACAACTAAATAGAGTTTAATTATCATATCGCTCCACTATGCTGGGGTCAACTATTCTAAAACAGATCAGAGTTACAGCTCTCTCTCTAATAATCACCCGGTGCTATGTAACATTATTATTTTGCAACTACCTAGTGATTATCGCTGGCTATTATTATATTAGCTGCCTTGTGTCAGATGGTATTAGAGTACTTGTGATCTTCTTTCTGCTATTTCATACAGCCGCAATGAATGCAAATATGACAACCACTCAACAGGTCTTTGGAAAGTTCCCTCTTCCAGTTGCCACCTTAGCTGAGGAATTTAGAGAACTGTAATACAAAACTGTAGCTTTTATGAGCTCTGTGTCACTGCTATTCTTTTGTCATCAGTGATTTTTAGTCTCTGTGTGTGCTCAATGTGGATTTAGCAAGCACAAATGTATTTCTATGGTTGCTTCTGGAAATTGATTTGGCAATACACTTCCCAGGATTGCTGGCTTCAAGTAGGAGATAAGCTCATGCATGAGATAAATTATTATGAGGTTTCAGCTGGCTAGCTCATAAAAACATAACTCAGTTTGCCATAGTTGAGGTGCTAATACAAATATTATGTGGTATACTATTAGAGGTTTCAGTTGCCTGACTATTGTGGAAAACTGGAGCTATTTCATAAACTTTGTTAACACTTACAGAAGACCTTTCTTAAGCACACAATGCTGCCATGATTTGTTTCTAGTGCCAGCCAGCCTACACAGAGTTATGTGTTTCTTAAGACTGTGAGCAAAAACTCCAAACTTGGTGCATTATAATTCACAAGAATCCTGCTTCCATTTATGGCACAGTTTCTTAAGTGTTTTGTTTCTATATTGCAACCAGAATGTAGTCTTCTTCATCATGGAATTTTGCTAGCAAATGCTTGAAATTGATCATTTCCTGTCTAATAAAATAGATATCTGGTTGTTGTATTTTCTGTTGTGCTGTACAAATGCTTGATCCCAAAGTCAGCAAATTTGGAGTGTTAACTAATCCATCCAAAACAAAGACTGCACTAAAGGTTTGGATGTGATCTCTCAACTGTGTGAACTCAGGGTACCTCCTAAGCAAACAATTGGAGTTCTTTTCATTTCCTTTCTTTTCCCTCTCTCTCTTTGAATGCACATTTCTCAACTAGTTTTGAACAAACTTGGTATTTCTGTAAAATTGTGAAGATATTTATGGAAAGTCAGATCTGATCAGCATTTTTTTAAATTTAGTGCAAAACAAGTTTTGCAGTTTGGTGCAAAACAGGTTTGGAAGATTATGGATAGTCAGGGTTGTAGCAGGAGGGGGGTTAGGGGCTCAACCCCCCCCCCCCCAATTTTCAGATTTAAAAAAAACCCTGGTTTACTCATGAATTTTTACTGATTAACCAAATCCCTATGAGTGTCCACTGAAGTTTATCGATGGAGCCTGATTTCTAAATTATTTTGTGTTATGGATTTGCCAAAAAATCATGATTTGCCAAAAAAATAAATTCAACCCCCCTCCCACCAAAATTATTTTCTGGCTATTCTGGTGGTGGCGCAGTGTGTTAAAGCACTGAGCTGCTGAACTTGCAGACCGAAAGGTCCCAGGTTCAAATCCCGGAGCAGAATGAGCGTCCGCTGTTAGCCCCAACTCCTGCCAACCTAGCAGTTCGAAAACATGCAAATGTAAGTAGATCAATAGGTACCGCTCCGGCGGGAAGGTAACGGCGCTCCATGCAGTCATGCTGGCCACATGACCTTGGAGGTGTCTACGGACAATGCCGGCTCTTCGGCTTAGAAATGGAGATGAGCACTAACCCCCAGAGTCGGTCACGACTGGACAGGGGAAAACCTTTACCTTTACTTATACTAATCAAACTTTTCTTCCACTCAAATCATTTGTGTCAACCTAAATAATACTGGGTAAATATAGTAATTCCTAAAACTAATAAACTGACCTTTCCGCTTTGTGATTATGGATAGTAAAAATGTGATTTAATTTTATATCCATTCTTATTAGCAAACCTGGCCATTCTCCAAGGATGACTTGCTGAGGTCATTAAAGGGTGGAGAGTAATTATGTTTGGAGGATTGAACCTAAAATATACTAAAGACTGTAGGGTCTTCTGAGTAATTTAATAGCATGTAGCCAATCTGATCCTATGGTATAATATGGCTATGTATTGCCAAATGTTCTGTGTCACTTTCAATACATTGATGGCATGCAGCTGATAAAGCACAAGACAAGGCAATAAAGTGTACTACACTGGGTTACGCAAACAGTTTACACAGATGCCATGTAGATTGATGTCACATGTATAAAGTGATGACAGCTAAATCTAAACAGAGGCCTGGTGGTACAGTAGACAAATGGATTACTTAAAGGCACTGTTGTTTATCAATGAGATTGAGGGTAGACTAGATTACGGGAATGTGAGAGAATGTTCACATCATGTAAAAATAAGTCAAATGCCTTGAATTTTCAAAAATCTTTATAGAGCTTCTTTTCTTAAGAGGAGCGAAGGAATTTGAGATGCCCACAGAGGTTGGATCAACTTAAAGAACTGGCATAAACGAGATGATCCCAAAGACCAAGTTTAAATAAAACAAGATAGCATTATTTATAGTAATAAAACATAGGTTCTGTACATGTTGTTGTGTGCCTTCACATCGTTTCTTACTTATGACAATACTTTCATGGTGCTTTCTTGGCAAGATTTATTCATTATTAGCTTGGGGACCCGGCAGTGCTTGGGTTATCGGAAGGCATTATTTGTTTTTGGCATGTTAGGTAATATCACTGAAATTTGGTCTGGATCCATCCTTGGCTGGGTTCAGGATGAACTACAACTCCCAGATTCCCAGGGCAATCACCCCCAAACCCTGCCAGTATTCGCAGTTGGCCATATTGGGTCTGTGTGCCAAGTTTAGTCCAGATCTATCGTCGGCTAGGTTCAGGGCTCTCTGGAAAAGGGTGAACTACAACTCCCAGATCCGAGGTCAATCACCCCGAAACCAGGCCTGTATGCACAGTTGACCATGTTGGGTCTGTGTGCCAAGTGTGGTTCAGATCTGACATCCGCTGGATTCAGTGCTTTCTAGATTCAGGTGAACTGTAACTCCCAAAATCCTAAAGAACTATGCTAAGAATTTTCTCCAAAGTGATGAGAACAGAAATATTCAGTTTGTAATATCTTGGCAACACAGTTATCAGTTGATACCTAATATGGCAAAAGTTTTCATCAAGAGACCTCATTATGTACGTACATGTAAACATAGATATTCCGAGAGAGAGAGAGAGATTGAGATCTAAAGCTCTTCTGGTCCCAAGTATTTTCAGTAACCAATATTAGTGATTGGAGCCCCTGATGGCGCAGCAGATTAAACCACTGAGCTGCTGAACTTGTTGACCGAAAGGTCGGAGGTTCGAATTTGGGGAGCGGAGTGAGCTCCCACTGTTTGCCCCAGCTTCTGTCACCCTAGCAGTTTGAAAACATGTAAAAGTGAATATTTATTTATTTATTATTTACAGCATTTATATTTCGCCCTTCTCACCTCGAAGGGAACTCAGGGCGGATCACATTACACATATAGGCAAACATTCAATGCCTTTTAACATAGAACAAAGACAAGACAAACATAGGCTCCGAGCGGGCCTCGAACTCATGACCTCCTGGTCAGAGTGATTCATTGCAGTGATTCATTGCAGCTGCTCTCTAGCCTGCGCCACAGCCCGAGCCCGAGTAGATCAATATGTACCGCTCCGGCGGGAAGTTAACAGCGCTCCATGCAGTCATGCCAGCCACATGACCTTAGAGGAGTCTACGGACAACGCCGGCTCTTCGGCTTAGAAATGCAGATGAGCACCAACCCCCAGAGTCGGACACGACCAGACCTAATATCAGGGGAAAACCTTTACCTTTACTATATTAGTGATCCGCTGAGAGACAAAACTTTTCTGAATTAAGATGTTGCATAAAATTGTAGGTCCACAAATATTCTGAACAGTTTAATAGGAAGCAGCTTTCTCTCAGTCAGCCAGGAGGCAGATCTGTATTACTAGCAACTTCACCCTTTATATGAAAGGCCACAAACAGGAGATCAAAGGGGACCGGTTCTTCATCATGATCCCACTTTATTTGCATTCACGCATGACTAGACTCCATCCATGCACTCATTTCCTTTCAAACACCCACACTGGCGAGGACGGCAAAATATCCCTAAAAAGATGGCTTTTTTTCTGGGCAGGCTTGTAATTTCTCTGAAACAGAAACATATCAGTAAAGCAATTTTACAAGCTGGTTATGATTCAGGCTTTGGTTGATATTCTTGAGTAAGCTTTTGAAAATGTTTTGTGCTTTACTGCCCAATAAGAGAAATGAAAACTTGAAGGGCGTCATTAATTTCCAGTAGATGCTCTATGGGTTAAACCATGAAGAGAAAGGCTTATGACTTGAAGCAAAGAAAGAGCAGTCAGATAGGAACATAAATCAATCAAAACTTTATTACAGTCCAAAGATTCAATTGGAGATAGAAACATAAAAAGTAGTACAACACTCTTTTTTATACTTTTTCTTTTTTACAAATACTTAACATTTTAAGGCTAATTCCCATGTGGAAATATGTTGCCCAGTTTCTTGGTATTCTTAATAACTTGATACAGTGCGACATAGTGGTGTGAATATCAGGCTTTTTTTTTTCGTGTCAGGAGCAACCGGAGTTGCTTCTGAAGTGAGAGAATTGGCCATCTGCAAGGACATTGCCCAGGGGACACCCAGATGTTTTGATGTTTTACCATCCTCGTGGGAGGATTCTCTCATGTCCCCGCATGGAGCTGGAGCTGACGGAGGGAGCTCATCCACGCTCTCCCCGGGTGGGATTCGAACCTGGCAGTTTTCAGGTCAGCAACCCAACCTTCAAGTCATGAAGCTTTTATCCCCTAGGCCATCGGAGGCTCCTAAATATCAGGCTGTGATGTAGAGACCCCATCTACACTGCCATATAAAATCCATATTATCTGCTGTGTCATAATCCAGTTCAAAGATGATAATGTGGATTATCTGTTTTAATATTCGGATTATATGGCAGTGTAGAAGGGCTCCCAGTTTCATCTCCACATCCAGCAACAAAGCTTATCAAGTGACCTTGGGCTAACCACCGTCTCATAAACAAAGCTACCTTAAAGGGTTGTAGGAATGGGAAATACTTTCTTGGAATCATGATTTGCAATGAAAGGATCCATTTCAAACCTCCAAAATCCATTGTGAAAGAAAGCACCATTTGCCTTTGAAGTTCACAAGCCTTGTAGTGCATTGAGAGAAAAAATATGGGGGCAACCGGACCCTCATGTCCACTTTAGACCAGCCACCTCATCAGATGGGATTCCTAAGACCTTCAGAAATATGTGTTTTCTGATGGTCTTTGGTGACTCCTGACACACACACACCCCTCGTGCCCCCCCCAGGAGTCCCAACCCCAAGGGCCGGGCTGTGGCGCAAGCTGGTGAGCAGCCTCCTGCAATAAATCACTCTGACCATGAGGTCATGAGTTCAAGGCCAGCCCGTGGCGGGGTGAGCACCCATCAATTAAAAAATAAAAAATAGCCCCTGCTCATTGCTGACCTAGCAACCCGAAAGATAGTTGCATCTATCAAGTAGAAAATAAGGTACTACTTATAAAGTGGGGAGGCAAATTTAACTAATTTACGATGTCAGAATGAGGAAGTGCGGTCAGAGTGGATGATGAAGCAGCTGCTCCCCCTGTGGCCAGAATCGAACATCCCCTCAGGAGAAGGTTAAATTGCCTCTGCGTCTGTCTCTGTCTCGGTTCTATGTGTATATGGGCATTGAATGTTTGCTCTATATGTATATAATGTGATCCGCCCTGAGTCCCCTTTGGGGTGAGAAGGGTGGAATACAAATACTGTAAATAAATAAATAAAATAAATAAACACTGCTCTAGATAGCATATTAGCACAGTTCCAGCCAAGTTCTGTTGTTCCTTTTCATCCGTCACTGCAGTAGCTTCAATTTCGGCTCCTTCTGAGCTGTTCTTTCACTGAGTTGTTAGTTTGATTACGGGCTGTGTTCGGGTTTTCTTTTCTTTCTTTCTTTTTTCTTTCTTTCTTTCTTTTTGCTTCCTCTCTATGTTTCGGCTATTACTATTCTGTTTTACAACTTGATCTAGCCCATACAGTGATCTCTTCTGCAGTTTTCCATTGACTAATAAGATTCCATTGACTAATAAGATTTCAAATCACACTTTTCTTATTCTTTCCCATGTTTTTAAAAGTATGCTGTTTTCCTGGTGTGGCATTGTGATGCATCTTAAACATGCCAAGGTCAGACCATTCAACCATGTTCTGATCTTGACATGATTTTTTAAAAACATATTTATAGTTTAATATAATCTATCAATATGGATTACAAACTCCAATATACGGTTCTATATAACACAGGCTAACACATCACATCACAACGCAACACATACACACACACATTAAATCACATGAATCTCCCCACCACAAAATACACATTCACATATCACTTCCCACTTCTCAAGCTGAAAATACAGGGCCCTTCCACACAGCCATATAACCCAGAATATCAAGGCTGAAAATCCCATGATATTTGCTTTGAACTGGGTTATCTGAGTCCACACTGCCATATAACCCAGTTCAAAACAGATAATGTGGGATTTTATTCAGCTGTGTGGAAGGGGCCACAGATGCAAATACAGTAGAGTCTCACTTATCCAACATTCTGGATTATCCAACATATTTTTGTAGTCAATGATTTCAAAACATGGTGATATTCTGGTGCTAAATTTGTAAATACAGTAATTACTACATAGCATTACTGCATATTGAACTACTTTTTCTGTCAAATTTGTTGTATAACATGATGTTTTGGTGCTTAATTTGTAAAATCATAACCTAATTTGATGCTTAATAGGCTTTTCCTTAATCCCTCCTTATTATCCAACATATTCGCTTATTCAACATTCTGCCGGCCAGTTTAGGTTGGATAAGTGAGACTACTGTAGTAGTCTCTTCCTTATTTATGGATAGTATAAATTGCTTTTCTAATTTAAACGTTTGTACTTGCATGGATTCTGAGATTTCTCGAAACCCAGCTTTACTGCTGCATCTTTAACAATTTGAAAAATATACAGGTTTTCAAAAACTATGAGCAGCCTATTTTATGTAAATTTTGCGATTCTTAGCTTTCACAGAACAAAAAAAAAACAAGGCATGGCCACAGGGAAGGGTGATTAATGAATAATGTTTTATGCTATATTTATGTCTGTGCACGAATCTGTCCCCTGTTCATATATAAAAAGCTCTTTCCCTTTCTTGTTAGCATAAATCTGAAGTGTTTTTAAATGAGAAATCTGGAAATGTTTTGGATTTTTGGACCAGCCTCTTTCTGATTTTGTTAATCCAGCTGCGGAATAAGCTATTAATGATCCCCAGATGTTGCGTATAATGATTGATTTTTCAGTTGTGAAATAATACATATAGTTGCTATTTAAAAAGCATACCGAGCCCTGATGGATTCTTGTGTGTGGTGAACTAACATTTGGAATAATAATTTGAAGACTGAGTAGTTTATATACCTAACGTAATTGCTTTTGTTAAATGATTTCTTCATTCTTAACATTTTTGGCTTTAATTGCTTCCTGCTTCCCATAATCTCAAAAGAAATATTTGCACATTTGCACATTCTGTCATTCATTGTAATGTGTAAAATGGTTGCATTCTCTAAGCATAAAAATCACAGATAATGGGGTCACAGTGTGCCTCTCCCTCCTGCAAGGCTGCTATAATTTAATCCACATTCATGTTGCTGTCCTGAACTGACACTGGTTAGACTGATGGCAGCAGGACATGTAACGGCAATAACACATTCAGCACAAATCTAAACTTGTAATAACTTGCTTTAGCTTTATACTTGGGTACTTTCTTCTAACTTTAGAAGTATGTAAACAATTTGATTCTGTCTTATTAATATGCTGCACTGTTACTGATGTTTTAGTACCCTTGTGGAAATATTTTCTTTTCCTTTTTTACTATTTGCTAGAAGAATGTTTAGGTACCGTACGCTAAAAGTCAATAAATGGGCCATTCCACCTGCTGTATATTTTTTAAATATACAGTAGAGTCTCACTTATCCAACACTTGCTTATCCAACGTTCTGGATTATCAAAATATCATGATGTATTGAAAACATTGTCTACAAACATGTGTTGGATAATCCAGAACGTTGGATAAGCGAGTGTTGGGTAAGTGAGACTCTACTGTATGTTGTTGCTTATACTTAAGTCATTGCATTTATACTTGTACAGTAGAGTCTCACTTATCCAACACTCGCTTATCCAACATTCTGGATTATCCAACACATTTTTGTAGTCAATGTTTTCAATATATCATGATATTTGGTGCTAAATTCATAAATACAGTAATTACTACATAGCATTACTGTGTATTGAACTACTATTTCTGTCAAATTTGTTGTATAACATGATGTTTTGGTGCTTAATTTGTAAAATCATAACCTAATTTGATGCTTAATAGGCTTTTCCTTAATCCCTCCTTATTATCCAACATATTCACTTATCCAACGTTCTGCCGGCCCGTTTATGTTGGATAAGTGAGACTCTACTGTATATTTATAATCTTATATTATAGTAGTCTCTTCCTTATTTATGGATAGTATAAATTGCTTTTCTAATTTAAACATTTGTACTTGCATGGATTCTGAGATTTCTCAAAACCCAGCTTTACTGCTGCATCCTTAACAGTTTGAAAAATATACAGATTTTCAAAAACTACGAGCAGCCTATTTTATGTAAATTTTGCAATTCTTAGCTTTCACAGAACAAAAAAAAAAAACAAGGCATGGCCACAGGGAAGGGTGATTAATGAATACATTGGATAAGCGAGACTCTACTGTAGTTACATTATAGAGGTTATGTACAACAGTATTTTTCAAGTTATCTGATATAGGAGACGGTTTTTCTTCTGATATTTCAGAAACTGGTTGGATATAATTGCCTGTGTGCAGAGCCGGTCCAACAATAAGGCGATTTAAGCGGTCGCTTGGGGCGCAAAACATACGGGGGCGCAGTTGATACTGCTTTTTCTGTTGATTTCTTGTAAAACATGATGTTTTATAATAATAATAATAATAATTTTATTTTTATACCCCGCCCCATCTCCCCAAGGGGACTCGGGGCAGCTTACATGGGGCCAAATTGGTGCTTAATTTGTAAAATCTTAATGTAATTTGATGTTTAATAGGCTTTTCCTTATTCCCTCATTATCCAACATTTTTGTTTATCCAACACTTTTATTTTTCAGCGATTGGTTGTGGGGGGGGGGGTGCCAAAATTCTGTCCGCCTACACTTGAAAAATACCTAGGGCCGGCTCTGCCTGTGTGTTATATAATTTTACCTTTACAGCTGTAATAGAGATCCATCGTGTTCAGTGTATTGTCAAAGGCTTTCATGACCAGAATCACTGGGTTGCTGTGAGTCCTCACAACCTCTGAAGATGCCTGCCACAGATGTGGGGGAAACATCAGCTCGAAAGACTCACAGCAACCCATCCATCATGTTATTGTAAAGTGAGGGAAAATCTGGACAGGTTTCACATATTGAGGAATTGTGGTAAGGAACACTCAGGCCATGCCCTGACCCTCCTATGTAACCCTTCAGATTTCAGCTGTGACCAAGGATGTTGTCCTATTGACTGACAATCTTGTTGACTTAAGTGTATGGAAGACACCACCTTTTTTCCCATCTCAGATTGCAAAATATATGCAACCAACTCTGTTGTACAAGCCAACTCAATACCCTAATTTCTTCTTGTTGTTTTGTCATTTGAAAAGGGTTAGCAATGTAGGAATGATGGGAACTCTCTAAACCAGTGGTTCCAATCTTTGGTTCTCCAGATGTTTTGGACTTCAGTTCCAAGAATTCCTGAAAGTAGGCCAAGCTGGTTGAGGCTTTTGGGAGTTTGAGTCCCAAAGACCTGGAGGACCGAAGGTGGGAAACCACTGTTCTACACGAAGGCTCCTTACCAATTCTAATACGTTTGATCACTGTGATGTGGGTGCTCTCTACATTCCGGTACATGTTCTTCACAGTTCAATGAAATCTGTGTTTCATCTCAGCTAAGTTGGCTCCTCATCTGCAAAAAATGTTAGTGACTTCTGTATATTTATTTAGTTGTTGTTCTGCTTTTCTCCATAAATTGGACTAAAGTCAGATTTACAACGAAATAGCACAAATAAATAAAACAAATAAACGAGTTTAAAAGTCAAAACACATTTGAGACCATCGTAAAAAGGGATAAAATGCAGCTCCCGTCCAATTAAAATCCCCATCTGTAGCAAGTTAGGTCACCACCCAAAGGTCTGAATTTAAAAAGCATTTGCCAGTGGGTGGAAAGGCAATGGGAAAGGAGACCTAGTCTCCCTGTGTGTGAAGTTTCAGGACATTGGAGTGACCACTGGGGTCCCTTCTACACTGTCATATAAAATCCAAATTATCTGCTGTGAACTAGATTATATGTGAGCCCCGGTGGCGAAGTGTGTTAAAGCACTGAGCTGCTGAACTTGCAGACCAAAAGGTCCCAGGTTCAAATCCCAGGAGCGGAGTGAGTGCCCGCTGTTAGCTCCAGCTTCTGCCAACCTAGCAGTTCGAAAACATGCCAATGTGAATAGATCAATAGGTACCGCTCCGGCGGGAAGGTAACAGTGCTCCATGCAGTCATGCCAGCCACATGACCTTGGAGGTGTCTATGGACAACGCAGGCTCATTGGCTTAGAAATGGAGATGAGCACCAACCCCTAGAGTTGGACATGACTTGACTTAACATCAGGGGAAACCTTTACCCTCATAAAATCCAGGTCAAAGCAGATAATCTAGATTATATGGCAGTGTAGAAGCAGCCTGGGAGGACCGTCTCTCACATCCGCAGAAATTTGTCCCAGAAGGTGGTGAGCCAAGTGAAGTACCTTCGCAAAACATCAAAAGTTGTTGAGCAGGTGATCATACGTTATTGGATGGTGGTCTGTTGTGTGACACTAGTGCACTTCTTGAAAATGTGAGATCTAGAGAACTACACAGCCCTCAAGCTATCCAACAACTGACAGTGAAGAAGAGCATTGGCGGTTGGCAGCCTGGCAAGAATGTTTCTTTAATATTCAAATGCCAGATGACAATTCATGCCAATTTCAAATAATAATAACAGGACTGAAAACAATTCCTAATTGTCAAGTCTGTTTTTAATGGATTTAAATATGAAACAGACACACACGTTTGTGCCAGTTAACTCTGTCCTCATGGTGAAATCTAACTATTCCACTCATTGTGTGCCTTCAAGTTGTTTCTGACTTATGGCAGCCCTAAGGCGATTCTACTAAGGAGGTTTTCTGGAGTTGTGAGTACAGTAGAGCCTCACTTATCTACGATTTGCTTATCCAAGGTTCTGGATTATCCAATGCATTTTTGTAGTCAATGTTTTCAATATATTGTGATATTTTGGTGCTAAATTCGTAAATACAGTAATTACAACATAACATTACTGCGTATTGAATTACTTTTTCTGTCAAATTTATTGTAAAACACGATGTTTTGGTGCTTAATTTGTAAAATCATAACCTAATTTGATGTTTAATAGACTTTTCCTTAATCCCTCCTTATTATCCAAGATATTTGCGTATCCAAGGTTCTGCCGGCCCGTTTAGCTTGGATAAGTGAGACTCTACTGTATATGGATTTGCTCAAGGTCACTGACTGTATTTCCATGGTTGATCAGAGAATCGAACTCTGGTCTCCAAGTCATAGTTCAGCCCTCTATACCCCTAATCTATATATATAAATGAGTGATGGCATCATGGCGACCAACAAAACAACAAAACTACAGGCCCCCCAACCTCAAAATTTGACAACACAACCCATCATCCACGCCTCTAGGTTGATACAACAAAAAGAAAAGAAAAATAAAGTCCTAATTAGAGGGAAAGGAATAATTGTTTTTATTCAATTGCTGCCAGTTACAGGGCTAATCTCTCCCCACTTGGTCTCCTAGCAACCAACTCAGCCAAAGGGACAGGCAGACTTAGGCCTCTCTTAGGCCTCTCCCACAGATTATCTAATTTGTTTTTATCCAATTGCTGCCGCTCCATGCAGGCATTCCACATGACCTTGGAGGAGTCTACGGACAACGCCGGCTCTTCGGCTTAGAAATGGAGATGAGCACCAACCCCCAGACTCAGACACAACTGCACTTAATGTCAGGGAAAACCTTTACCCTTTACCTTAACTACCACCTATTCCTCAATACTTTATTTCCCATACCACCAGACTTCTCCACAGCAACGCGTGGCTGGGCACAGCTAGTACACTATAAACCTATAATGACATTTCCCTATCTAAAAAAATAAAATACACAGGAAATATGTATCAGGGCATCTAGAATCACTGATCTCCTAGAGCTCTGTTCTAGTTGTTTAGCCACAAGAACCCATCTGTTATCTCATATGTAAAACTCTTGCTGTGGTTTCAAAGTTGCCAACAACATGATCTTGGTACAGTTGAAAACAGAATGAAACTGAAGGGAGATTTCAATATTGCTGGGACTGTTGATGTTTTGGTCACTGTAGGACTGTCATCTGTCTGCCTCCACAAATGTGGTATATTTTCTCTAGATCAGGATCAGAGATTTCACGCTGAAGCAAGAATACAACAATCAGATAAATCTACTTTATTCACCAGGCAAAGGCAAAAGTCCAGGCTCCCTGTAGTATGTATGCATTTGATTTGTATCCTGGCTTTCTCAATTAAATGGGCCTTAAGATGAAAAAACAGATACTGATAGAAACTCAAATATTGATGGTAAAACCCAATGCAATGATTTCTAATATAAAAAGAGGATGAAAACCAAAGCCATTTCAAAACTCATTGATCACAAGTGGAAGACCTACCTCTTACAAGGTCCTCCCTTCAGCATTTAATCAGCAGCCAAAGGCTCACCTAAAAAAGGTAAAGGTTTCCCCTGATGTTAAGTCCAGTCATGTGTGACTCTAGGGGTTGGTGCTCATCTCCATTTCTAGGCTGAAGAGCCGGCGTTGTCCATAGACACCTCCAAGGTCATGTGGCCAGCATGACTGCATGGAGCGCTGTTACCTTCCCGCCATAGCAGTACCTATTGATCTACTCACATTTGCATGTTTTCGAACTGCTAGGTTGGCAGGAGCTGGGGCTAACAGTGGCCGCTCATTCCGCTCCCGGGATTTGAACCTAGCACCTTTCGGTCCACAAGTTCAGCAGCTCAGTGCTTTAACACACTTCGCCACCGGGGCTCACCTACGTAAAAGGTGTTGCCTTTCGTGTTTCAGTGGGTGGCCGTTGGACATTTCCCTATCTAAAAAAATTAAAATACACAAGAAATATGTAACAGGGCAGCTAGAATCAGGTAGATAGCTTGAGGGCTGGGATGTCAGGTATGGTAAGAGAGCCTCCCCATAAAACCTCAGAACCTGGGTCGATTTGTATTTATCTTTGCATAGCCAACTCAGGGCTTTATTACAGTGTGCCCCAAAATATCTTCATACTTTGAATCAGATGACAGATAGATAGATAGATAGATAAGCAGGCAGACAGATAAATCTGAAATTGTAAAAAAAAAAAAAAAGGGGGGGCACCCTGTATTGTTTGCCAATCATAGGGCCTAATGTTCCTGTTATTATTCGAAGAACCCTTGAATTGAGACATCTCAGGTTACATTACTGGGATTAGTTCCTAACTTGAACAGGGCTTGGTGATTTTAGACATTTGAGGGTCCTAAGGCTTCTTCTGCTGAGGCACCTCTGTCTCAAAGTCTTATCTTAATGGCACCACTGATTCTTGAATTCCCACTTGGCGATGGAAATGTATTGGATAGCCTTGGACAAGTCTCACTCTCTCAGCCTCAGATGAAAGCAAAGGCAAATATCTACTGAATAAATCTGCCATAAGTCAGAAACATCTTAAAGGCACACAACAGCAAGTAACACATAGATCAGTTATTCAACGTGGTTTTTAAATTTCCCTGTTGAAAAACCTCACCAAAGGTGCCCTTTGGAAATGCTGGAGAGAAAGGAATGTTCCTCTTTGATGTGAAATAACTACACTATACATAATCTAAAATCTGAAATAATTTCAAGTTACGGGAGGAGTGAGATTTGCAGATTTGTGGAGCACTAAGCAGCCTCTGTTGGGATGAATTGCCGAGCAGAGCATTTATAGCTATCCCACCCTGATATTCGGAGTGGAGACATGGAGAAAAGTGTCTATTTTGGCCCTTCTTAAAAACTCCTCTGCATCAGGGAAGTTGGCTTGCATCCATTCAGAGCAAGCCAACCCTTGCTATCCCTATGAACAAGGGCAATAAAATTACTGTATATACTCGAAGATAAGCTGAGTTTTTCAGCCCTTATTTATGAGCTGAATAAAAGCCTCCCCCGGCTTATAGTCCGGTCAAGGTCAAGGCCGGCAACAGAGCCTGCAGGCTATTGCTTGCAATATGTGATCTATTTCTCTCTTCTCTTTTATCAGTGTGTTTACTTTTTCAAAGCCTCCCTTGCTCTTAATCAAGGGAATGTTTTGAAAAGAGAGACACCCTTGCAAGTCAGGAGGAATAAAAATATATATTCATTAATCTTATGAAAACATTTTCCCCTGAAATAGTTATTAAACTCTCCTACAGATATATAGGCATTAACCCCTTGCAAGCTTTTGCCATCTCTATGTACCTTTATATGTGTATCTATCTATATACATTAATTTTATATATGAATTTGCCCTCATATGTTTGCAGGTCTTTGCAAATCCTTTATACAAATAGATCCATGTACCTGTGTATCTGTAGCCATACATACACATTATTTTTATATATGAATTTACCCTCATATGTTTGCAAGTCTCTGCAAATATCTATATAAAGAGAGATGTCTGGATAGATATGAATATATTCTTACCTACCTATATATAGGGCTTGCAAATATTACAGGGGGGAAATGAACACACAAATATATATATATATATATATATATATATATATATATACACACACACACACACACACACACACACACATACACACACACACACACATGTCTAGATAGATATGAATATATATATGTGTGTGTGTGTGTGGCTTACAAATATTGTAGGGGAAATGCACACACACACACACATAGAGAGAGGGGGGGATTTGCAAATGTTTCAGGGGAAAATGCATATGTGAAATTAGTATATATAATTATAGATCTATATCTAGCTCTGCATTGTTTATGTAGGCTTTGAATGTTTGCCTGTTACTATGTTGGAAGCTGGCCTGATTCCTCATGGGGAGATAGGGTGGGATCCAAATGAAATTTTTATTATTATTATTATTATTTTTATTATTATTATTATATTGATACCATATTGTTATTGTTGCACCTACTTTTCCACTTATAGAGCTAGTTTATTGTTTTCCTTTGAAATACGGTAAATATTCAAAAACATTTAACCTACTGATACCTGGATTAATGAAATTTTATTGGTATCTATTTTTATTTTGAAATTTCCCCCTAGCTGCTACATTTCCCACCCTCAGTTTATACTCGAGTCAATAAGTTATCCTAGTTTTTTGTGGTAAAATTAGGTGCCTCGGCTTATATTCGGGTCGGCTTATACTCGAGTATGTACGGTATATAGATCTGGGAAAGGAGTAATGGGAACATCTTCAGCAGAGATTGTGGCTGTTGCAGCTTTTGTGATTTTAGTGGTCTGATTGGGCTATATTTTGATCTATCTTTTGACAACCTAGCGGTTCGAAAACATGCAAATGTGATTAGATCAATGGGTACCGCCCTGGAGGGAAGGTAAAGGCACTCCATGCTGTCATGCCGGGCACATGACCTTGGAGGTGTCTATGGACAATGCCAGCTCTTTGGTTTAGAAATGGAGATGAGCACCAACCCCCAGAGTCGGACACCTTTACTTTTACCCTATACTTTTCACATATAATGAAAGAGAGAAATTGGGGCAAGAATATTGTAAATTGTCTTTCTCTATTGTGGCATGCCCTCTACCTAGGCTAGATGTGAATTTTCATCATACCACCAACCAACATGGCTGTCATATTGGTAAATGGGAGCTGTAGTCCGCTATATTTGGAGGGCACACCCAAGTTTGTGAGAGGCTGTGTCAGTCTTTTCCTTTATGCCACTACTTTAAATCACATCTTTATTGGTACCTTGGGCCAGCCTTGTGCCTCTCTTCTTGGACCCCTTTTTTGTTTTGTGTTGGATGGTTTTTTTAACCGGCTTGTTATAGTTTGTGTTTTTCAATCAACCGCTCTCTCACATTTGCATTGTTACATTCCCCGAGGTCCTCGTACTGTGAGATCAGTAATTACTGTGAACAGAAGAGAAACTTTCTCTCTCTCCCTCTCTTTAAAATGAAGTGCAAGTGCCAACATTCCTAATGCTAACACAATGGAAAAGAGAAACGGTTTATGTCAGAATATGGTCTCGTTCCCCCGATTAAGGCTACTTTTTAAAAAACAAAACACACAAAAAAGTGGGAAAGAGGCAACAGCGTAATATTTTCCAATGACTGTTTATCATGAATTACGTCAGCTTTCATTTAAATTGCTATTATTCCTTCTTAATGCTTCTTGGTGCCTGAATAATTTACAACACTGGCAGCTGTGGAGCTATGGAATAACTATTCACAGTCCCCATACAATAGCAAAGAACATGATGTGATGGGTTCTCTCCCCCTGCTTTTTTCCCTCCTTGTTAATTATTATGAGACTCCTTTAATTATTTTTTCAAAAAAGACAAAAGTGGCATAAAACATTGCTGAGGTATTTATGGATAAATCTACTTTTACGCGGCTCTATTTTGCTTCTGGCTAGTACTTAACTAAAGCAGTCATTTGTGGTTATTATGCTTTGGGAGATATTATGTCAGGACTGGTTTAAAAGCATTATTGCGTATCACATGACATGCAGAACATGTCAGCACTTGAGTTTCCCTTCCAGTGAAAGCCAACGTGATTTTACCTAATGCTCTTTTAGGAATCGGCCTGTTTGTAAGCTTACCTGAATTCACTAGGAGCCATATTTTGTTCCTTCCAGAGAGCCATTTGGCTAATATCAGCTGAAGTGGAGCGGGAAGTCCCAGTTTTATTTCTCATTACTTTTAATCCTGCCAGAGTAATGAGGCAGGAGGCTTCAGACTTGAGCATGTCTTCGAAGTGGGCCTGTCCTCCTCCTGTACACTTTCAGCTAGACATATTTAGGATCGGCTCCAAACCAAAGCACTAGGCTTTGAGCCTGGTTTAATCAGGAGATGAATTGTGGCAAGGGATGTAAGAACATATTACAAGAGGGTGTGTGAGTTGTGATCTGGGAAGTACCGAGCTTTGATTTTACTCTGGCGGTGAAGTTAAAGCCTTTGGCAATCCCCCCACCCCCATCCTAGCATCAGATCCAGCCCTATCTGTAGTTCAGGGATGAGAATACTCACCAATGTTCTGCGGATTGCTGGAGTAATAGTGAAACACATTTAACACCAGTGGAATCAATGGCGGCTGGTGGCTTTCAGGTCAGTGGGGTCAGGGCCGGCTCAAGGTAATTTTCAAGTATAGGTGAACAGAATTTTGGTGTCCCCCCCCCAACCAATCACTGAAAAATAAAAGGATGCCTGCCATAGATGTGGGCGAAACGTCAGGAGAGAATACTTCTGAGGATGCCTGCCATAGATGTGGGTGAAACGTCAGGAGAGAATACTTCTGGAACATGGCCACACAGCCCAAAAGACATACAACAACCCTGTGATCCCGGCCATGAAAGCCTTCAACAACATGAAAAATAAAAGCATGGGATAAGCGAAAATGTTGGATAATAAGGAGGGATTAAGGAAAAGCCTAAATAAAGAACAACACTCTGAAAACAGGGGAAATCCAGACAGGAAACAATCAAGGCCAGCTAACACCTCCCAACCAAGGATGCCCCCAAGGAGGAAGCAGCCAGGCTTTGAATCTGCAAGGCCATTAAATGCTAATCAAGGAGGCCAATTGCAACATTCACACTAGCCTCAAACAGACAAGAGCTCTTTCTTCCACCCTGGATTTTCCACAAATATATAAACCCCACTTACCTAACTTCCAACAGACCTCAGAACCTCTGAGGATGCCTGCCATAGATGTGGGTGAAACGTCAGGAGAGAATGCTTCTGGAACATGGCCAGGCAACCTGGAGACCTGGCCTCGAGGAAGGGGCGACAAGGAAGGCAGTGGCCCCCCGGCTCTGGAACTCTCTCCCAAAGGAGATCAGGTTAGCTCCTTCCCTGCCCATTTTCCGCCGGGAATTGAAAACATGGTTGTTCCAGAGCGCGTTTGAATGAATAAGCCCAATAGAGCTGTCATCAGAATACTTCTTTATGTTTTAAAAGCGTATGGCACTTTATCACTATTACTCATTTCCATGATACAGCACTTTATGAAACCTGTCCCCGCTGGTTTGCTTTTAATTACTCTGATTTTATCTGCTTGGATTTTAATGTATTGTCCATTATTTTATTTTGTGTATCGTTGGAATGTTTTAAGTTTTTGTCAAATATGTTGTGTCGTTGTTTCGGGCTTGTCCCTGTTGTGAGCCGCCCCGAGTCCCTTTGGGGAGATGGGGCGGGATATAAAAATAAAATTTATTATTATTATTATTATTATTATTATTATTATTATTATTATTATTAAGGCGTTCCCCACTTTGGGGAGCAGAGAAGTGGCGTTTCTCTGCTCTACAAAGCAGAGAACGTCTTATTTATTTATTTATTTATTTACAGCATTTATATTCCGCCCTTCTCACCCCAAAAGGGACTCAGGGCGGATCACATTACACATATAGGCAAACATTCAATGCCTTGTAACATAGAACAAAGACAAACAAACATAGGCTCCGAGTGGGGCTCGAACTCATGACCTCCTGGTCAGAGTGATTCATTGCAGTTAATTGCACTGGCTTGCTCTCCCGCCTGCGCCACAGCCTTGCGGAGGCAGGCATGGTGGCAGAGGCAGGAGTTGACTCAATGGCGCCCCCTACAGGATGGCGCCACAGGCAACTGCCTAGTTTGCCTCGTGGTTGAACCGCCCCTGAGTAGGGTGGTGAATCTACTTTAATAGGAACATTCAAGGTGCCCCACACCACTGAGTTATTATATTGTTTAGCCAGCATTGCACCGCCTGACATCCGCCAGGAAGTAGCAGCCAGCAATGAAAGGACCAAGGCATTGACATCTCCAGCTCACCCCTTGTTTGGATATCAGCCAGCGCACCAACGCCTTAGTTCAAAAGTCATTTTCTAAGATTTACAGAGATACTCACAGAAACACCCCAGCAAGCGAGAGTCCAAAAGTGGCAGGCTTAAACCCGGAACCTCATCAGTGGCTGATGCTGTATGAGAGACTCCCTTCTCGGCACACAGAAGACTGGGCAACTTGGAAGGCGCTGAACAGACTTTGCTCTGGTACCACGAGATGTAGAGTCAACCTTAAGAAATGGGGCTACAAAGTGGAGTCCATGACATGCGAGTGTGGAGAAGAGCAAGCCACAGGCTACCTACTACAATGCAGTCTGAGCCTTGCCACATGCTCTATGGAGGACCTTCTTATAGCAACACCAGAGGCACTCCAAGTAGCCAGCTACTGGTCAAAGGACATTTAGTATAATGCCAAGTTTTTAAACTTTGTGTTTTCAAATACATTACAATTTGTACCCTTGGTTCGCTTCTGACACGATAAATAAATATCCAAGGTGCTATCCAAGGTGCTGAATGTTGTCCCTGAAACTACTACACCTCTTTGCAGATCTCCTTTGAAGTTTGGACTCAAACCCGGAGCTGGTTTACTACCCCACTGACATGTGAACGACCAGTTGCCCTTGAATGAGACTTTATATAGTGTCACAATTGCAGTGGTGGATTGTGACTTACAAAATCCAGGTTCTGTTCATCGAAATGAAGCTCACTGCAACATCTGGGCCCAGTTACTCTCCCTTAGACTTCCGCACAGGGTTCTTTTGAGTGAGTAGATAGCTAAAATGGACTGTAACTAATAAACAAAAACTTTAAAATGAACCCTGGAAGAAGAAATCATATTCGTATTTTATGATTATCTGTGAGACTAAGCAAAATAAAGCCTAATGATAGGCTTTATTTTCTGATGCAAGTGTGTTTTCAGTGTATTAGACAATTTAGAACAAAAATGAAAAAGCCTGTCCATCTAACAAGCTCTGGTAGCTTTTGCTTATTGGATTGCAAATCATCTCATGGTTAAAGAAGGCACCTAAATTGTAGAACTTGTGATATGCAGATCTCTCTTAATGTCATAAATTAAGGGAATATGAGTAGACATGTAAATATTTAATGTTTATTTTAAGTAGTTGATGGCCCTGATAAATAGTTCTACATTTTTCACTAGCCAAATGGCACTGTTGTGTTCATTGATTTGTTTTCTTACCAGTAATGCTGATAATTATGGAGCAGTCAGCTGAGCTGTTTTAACACTAACCTGTTACGAGGGTTGAATGAAAAGTAATGCCTCCACCTTCGTAACTCCTCAACAGATGGCAGTACTGGTATGCAGCAAGTACTGGTTTGTTCAGTAGACTCTCTTCTATAGTTCCATTTGGCGGGAAGCCTTAGCATTGAATGGTTGTGTTGTTAAAGTGTGAAGTATGGAACCCTGCACAGACGGTCGGTCAATGTGACTTAAGCAATGTGCAGTCATTGAATTCTTGACAGCAGAAGGTGTCACCCCAAAGGAGATTCATCAGAGAATGCAAGCTGTTTATGGTGATTGTGTTGATGTGAGTACTGTCATTGGGCAAGTAAGTTTAAAGATGTTGAGGTGGGAACATCTGACTTGCGTGACAAACAAAGAGTTGGACATCCTGTGACAGCAACCACCGAGTTTCACAAGCAAAAGATTGACAGATTTATTTATTTATTTATTTACAGCATTTATATTCTGCCCTTCTCACCCCGAAGGGGACTCGGGGCGGATCACATTACACATATAGGCAAACATTCAATGCCTTTTAACATAGAACAAAGATAAGACAAACATAGGCTCCGAGCGGGCCTCGACCTCATGACCTCCTGGTCAGAGTGATTCATTGCAGCTGGTTGCAGCTGGCTTGCTCTCCAGCCTGTGCCACAGCCCGGGCCCTCGTTGTATCTATCAGAGAGAAATTTCAAGCATAATCAGCATTTCACAAGAACGTGTGGGTCACATTATTGCTTTGCTTGGCTATCGGAAGATCTGTGCATAATGGGTACTGTGAGACGCTGGTTGCGGAAACAGAGTGTCGACTTCTTCTGTGACGGCTTCAGAAAACTTGTTCATCGTTGACAGAAATGTATCCAATTGTCTGGTGATTATGTGGAAAAGTGAATAGTGGTGGTTAAAGAGCACATTCTAAGGATTATTTCTGCATTTATTAAAATATTCCCATCCAAACCCAAGTAATGAAGGTGGAAGCATTACTTTTCATTCAACCCTTAGCATATGGAATTAGTTCAGATATTTAGAATTCTTTTTCAGAAATTGGAAAAAGTTGTCAGGGAGAGAATCTTCTTATATCTAGTCTTTCCTGATTTGACCTGTTCTTACGCTCCATTTCCCCATTTAGTGCAATCCCTGGGTGTCAAATTGCAACCAGAAAACCAAAGTCCCGGGACAGACAATTGCAGTTCCCATCATCCCTCAACACTGATTATTCTGACTATGACTTATAGGAGTTGTGATCCGACAGCATCTGAAGGACGGTGTTCAGCACTTGTAAAAGTCCATTCTTGAGCTGCAACTCAAAGAGATGGATAGGGCTTTGCTTTAAGAATAAGTCCCAGAATCCATGTTGTACAACTTTTTCTGTATAGAGCGCCAATGAACAAAAATAGTAGCAAAAGTCCTAGGCAACTTCTACATTTCTGTAAAGGCCATATTTTAAACACAGGACAGCAAACTGTACATTAGCTGTAAATGCTAAGCATATTTTCCAGTGCTTATTTCTTTTAAGCAAGAAAGGAAGCACACAGGGTGTGCCAGAAAATTGAACAAAGAACCAAAAAAAACACATCTAGTGACTCATGCGAACATTGTTTTAATTTTTTCCCCTCAACACGCAATTAGTTAAATACTCCTTAGCCCAAATAATTTGCATGTTTCTTTTCTCCTCCTTATCTTTGTCACAGCAACATTAAAATGATCAAAGCTTTGATTTGTCTCTTGCAGGGTAATATTAAACTCCTTTCTGCTAGTAGGTTTGTTGTGGATTGCTATGAAAGGATTGTCTACTAGTCCATGGGTGGGGAGGAAAAAAATAATGTGCCCCAGCACAACAGGAGTGGCGAGAGAAGGAAGATATCAGTAGTGCAAAGTGATTTTAAAGACACTGTGTGTGTGTATGTATATGTGTGTATACAGTTCATGTATTATTTAGATCGAATGCAACAGGGCAAATGTGGTTATTATGGAATGTGCATAAATTTACATGGATCGTGTAAGATTTTTTTTTAAGGAGACAGCATGCCTGAGTGCCTTGGAAATGAGTCTGCAAATCAGATTTAAAATTCTTCCAGGTTTTTTAATTAAAGGCATTTCACAAGTGGAAAGAGAAACCTCGCATTATAAAAATGTAGCGAAACACTTTTTCCCCTCCGGGTTAATGAGTGAATATTAGGTATTTATAAAGCAGATAAAAGAGGGCGAGGCGGGAGATGGATCTGAAGTTTTATGGAGTGATTTTAATAAAGATTTTTGTGAGTTGTGAAAGGGGGTCAAAGTGTTATTTGCAGGAGCTCTCGTTCTGGCAATGGTTTCAAAGGGTTCCACTCCTGCCTGTCCGTGACCAACCTGGGGAGGCAAAGGTATAATCCCAGATATACGAGTAAAAATATATTTACTGTTTGTATCTCCCACCACATATGAAGCAACTAAGAAGGGCAGTGGGTGCTTTTAAATAGACCAACAGAAGGAAGGGGCAGGATTATTCAAGCTTTTTCCCCTATCTAATACTCTCAAGCTTCTCCACTGCTGCTTTTCAAGAAAGATAAACTACAAGCGTAGCTCGTGCATCTCCATTGTCTGTAGCATCCCATTTGGTCCAGTAATGTATGTTAATGGATGGTTGGGAGCTTAGCAAGGATCATGGATTTATGAAGTGAAAATCCGTGTGTGTGATTGTGTATGCGAACGTTCTCAGATGACGATTTGAGCTTTTTGCTGTTGAAGCACACAAACAAAACGGTGGGAGTGAAATGTGGGGAATTGAGTCACTGCTTCATTTGACTGGATACGGACATTAGTTTGTGGAAGGCTTTCATAGCCGGAATCACAGGGTTTTGTGTGTTTTCCGGGCTATATGGCCATGTTCCAGAAGTATTCTCTCCTGACATTTCGCCCACATCTATGGCATTAGTTTTTTAAAGGTTTTGTTTAGGTCTTGTTTGGAGAGTTGAAGGCATTGTGAACAAAAAAGCTTTGCAACTTTCTGTCTTTGCTTTTATCCCAGTGTTTGACTCTAGTGATCAGGTTTGGCCAGATCTGATATTGATTCAAAAACCTGGAAACCTGTTTGACCAGAGGCAACAAAGGAACAGGAGAGCGAATGCGCAAAGACTCTATTAAAACACTTTCAACTTCCTTAAAAATATTTGTCTGCCTCTTGCCTTTTATGTCCTAGAGGTAGGTTATAATGAAAACTAGTTTTGAAGCTAATTGAACACTGTGGATAGTTAAATATAGTCATTTGCAATAGTTTTTCACTACAGATGTTATGCCATTTTAGAACTTTAGACTAAATAATGTCAGCTTTTGTTTGCTTTCTTAGTATGTTATTCATTTATTGGGAAATTCGAAATGCAAAACATCTGGGAAAAGGTTTCATGCTTGCAAAGCAATCTTTGAAATGTGTACGTTTTAGACTTTCTTTTTAATGGCTGTTTAGAAGGGGGAGCAGGCTTGTGTGTTATATATAGTTGGTAATGCTCCACAAATGTCCTCGAGCAAACCTAAGAATATGACATTGAAAACAATGGTGATTTGGAGATCTTATGCACATTTATCAAAATCTTCATCTTGAAATGCATGCAGTTTCTCAAATACTTTTTAAAAACTCTTTTGTAACTCTTAATTTTCCATCTGTGTAACCTCTACACTGTTAAAAACTCTGAAGAACAGTATTTAATGCCTATTGCAGTCTGTGTCCAAATACAAGGGTTAATTTATATTGGACCTTCAGCACATAAGTTAGAAGAGAGCTGTACAAAACCAATCATGTAGAAATAATTGACTTCCATTGGAAGTGCCGAGTACCAACATTTTAATAGCTCCTCAGTTCTGTTCAGCAATTAGTCCATACATTTTATGGCTGGGCTTTAAGGAACTGGTACGCTCAGCAGAAATAGGGATAATTGGGAGATGAAGCAACTTAGTGACAAACGGGGAGGAGGATTAGTAACAAACAGTAATTTAATCTTCCTTTCATATCTTACCATCAGGTTTCTGTTTTCAAGCCTGAAGGCTTAACGTTATTTTATTTATTTACAAAAAAAAATGTATTTATTTATATTCCACCTTGTCCAAAGATGCCCATTTACTAGAAAGTAATTCCCATCAACCTCATTTAGACTTACTTATGAGCATAAACATTTAGTAGCAAAATATAAATTATTCTTTTTACCCCCTTCAAAAAAAGAGTTATTCCCTACCTGATACATTTGCATTAGTTTGGACACTTGCAGATGAGTAGACCATTGAACACCCATAAATGTATATATCATACATGTAGTAATTTTAATAATTAACATGCTCTGAACACAAGTGGTTTGAGGTTCAAGTTTCCAGTTAGATTGGGTCTAGAATTATCCAGATAAGTGGTTCTCAGTCTAGATCAGTGGTTCTCACCTGTGGGCTGCGAGAATGAAAATCTGGTCCGCGAACCTCCTTTCCCTTTATTTATTTTATTTTATTAATTTTATTTCCACTCCTTTCTGCAGAGCTGACAATTGCATTGGATAGACCACATCAGCTCTAGATGATTAAATATGGTTTTCTGTGGGCAAGCAGATGGCAACTACTGGATGGCATACGTTCTGTATCAGAAACTAGAGCTGATGTGGTCTATCCTATGCGACTTTCTGAATCGGCATCCCAAATAACCAAACCGAATCTAAAGTTGACCAAAAAACTGATTCATAACCCTTTCTGTACTAATGTTGCAGAGTGGTCCCTGGTCAAAAAAAGGTTGAGAACCATTGTGCTAGATGTTTTGATTGTGGCTTCTCAAAATCCTTCTCCATAAGCTATATTGGCTTGGTCTTCTGGGAGCTGAAGCCCCAAATGTCTGGAAGATCAAAAACTGCAGTCAACTGGTCAAGACTTTGGGCTACTGTTATTTCAGCAGAGTTCAGTTTAATTTAAAAATGCAACAGTAAATACACACAGAGCTGGGTTGTTGTATGTCTTTCGGGCTGTGTGGCCATGTTCCAGAAGCATTCTCTCCTGACGTTTCGCCCACATCTATGGCAGGCATCCTCAGAGGTTGTGAGGTATGGAGAAAACTAAGCAAAGAGGTTAATATATATCTGTGGAAAGTCTAGGGTGAGAGAGGTCAGTGTGAATGTGTGTAGTTAATCACTTAAATTAGCACATTCACACATTCACACTGACCTCTCTCACCCTAGACTTTCCACAGATATATATTAACCTCTTTGCTTAGTTTTCTCCATACCTCACAACCTCTGAGGATGCCTGCCATAGATGTGGGCGAAACGTCAGGAGAGAATGCTTCTGGAACATGGCCACACAGCCCGAAAGACATACAACAACCCTGTGATCCCGGCCATGAAAGCCTTCGACAACACACACAGAGCTGTCTGTCACTGCGCACACACCAATATTTGTTGGGCTGTGCCAAAAATTGTGGTAGTAGGGATTCCCATCAGTCCATGAGACTGCCAAATAGCTATCGCTGTGGGAGGACTGAAACAACTCTTCCTTTCTATCTCCTCCGGAAGAAACAAACACATTGTCTGGGAACTGCTGAGTAGGTGGATCTGCACAGTTTATTCTTCAAGAATGTGAAAAAGTGGAATATGTTCTGCTAGGAAAGGGAGAAAGTGGTACAGCTATAAAGACAAAGAATACAAATGTGCATTCCAATCAAAACATAGGAATTTGTGATAATGTAAGTATTGAATTAGGAAGGATAGAGCACAGGGTAAGAAGTAAACACAGTATATTTCAGGGAGATACTGTGAAATTGCTGTGAAATTTGTAAGAATGTAAGGATTGATTGATTGAAGAAATGTATATGCCGCCTTTCCCCACAAGTTAAATTGGTTTTAACTTAGAACCATAAATATTAGACATGCTGTAAACTCTAATAAAAGTAAATGAAATTAATTATACTAACCCAATCGTTTAAAACAAACTCACAGGCCTTACTAGCCATTTAGTATCCTTGAATTATGATCCCCCAAAGGTTTTAAGGCACTTTCTAAATGTTAGTAGAGAGGATACAGAGCTAATATCATCTGGCAGGGCATTCCAGAGGGATGGAGCTACTGAAAAGGACCTCTCTCTACCACTCTTCAGATGTATCTCGGCTGGGTGAGCACCCATCAATTAAAAAATAAAAAATAGCCCCTGCTTGTTGCTGACCTAGCAACCCGAAAGATAGTTGCATCTATCAAATAGGAAATAAGGTACCACTTATAAAGTGGGGAGGCAAATTTAACTAATTTATGACGTTGGAATGAGGAAGTGCCGTCACAGTGGATGATGAAACAGCTGCTCCCCCCTGTGGCCAGAATCGAACATCCCCTCAGGAGAAGGTTAAATTGCCTCTGCGTCTGTCTCTGCCTTGGTTCTATGTGTATATAGGCATTGAATGTTTGCCCTATGTGTGTATAGTGTGATCCGCCCTGAGTCCCCTTCGGGGTGAGAAGGGCGGAATATAAATACTGTAAATAAATAAATAAATAGATAGATGTAAGAGGATACTAACAATTCCCCACTGGACCTAAGAGATCTCCCTGGGATATACCGAGGAACCCTCTCTCTTACGTAATCTGGACCAATGCCATGTAGGGCTTTAAAGACCAACACCAGCATTTTGAATTGGGTCTGGAAACTAATAGGGAGCCAGTTCAGCTGTTTAAGGAGCGGAGTGGTGTATTATCTTATGTTCACTCCCAACAACAGCCTAGCTGCCAATCTTTGAACAAATTGGAGTTTCCAAACCATTTTCAAAGGCAGCCCCACAAAGAGTGTGTTACAGTACTCCCGGCCAAGTCAGATGTTTCCAGGAACAGTCGCAGTTGGCGCACCAGTTTAAGTTGTGCAAAAGCGACCCTGGTAACCTCCGCCACCTGTGCCTCCAGGTTTAAGGAAGAATACTGTGTCCAATTCTGGGCACCACAGTTGAAGGGAGATGTTGAAAAGCTGGAAAGCGTCCAGAGGAGGGCAACTAAAATAATCAAGGGTCTGGAGAACAAGCCCTATGAGGAGCGGCTTAAAGAACTAGGCATGTTTAGCCTGCAGAAGAGAAAGCTGAGAGGAGACATGATAGCCATGTACAAATAGGTGTAGGGAAGTCACAGGGAGGAGGGATCAAGCTTGGGAAGAATTTCCTCACTGTGAGGGCTGTTCAGCAGTGGGACTGTGGTGGAGGCTCCTTCTTTGGAGGCTTTTAAGCAGAGGCTGGATGGCCATTTGTCGGGGGTGCTTTGAATGTGATTTCCTGCTTCTTGGCAGGGGGTTGGACTGGATGGCCCATGAGGTCTCTTCCAACTCTACTATTCTATGATTCTATGAATCCAGAATCACCCCCAAACTGCGAACCTGAGCTTTAAGGAGAGTGTGACCCCATCCAGCTCCGGTTGTAACCCTATTTCCGGATCCGTCTTAAGCGAGACCAGTAGTACAGTAGAGTCTCGCTTATCCAACGTAAATGGGCCAGCAGAATGTTGGATAAGCGAATATTTTGGATAATAAGGAGAGATTAAGGAAAAGCCTATTAAACATTAAATTAGGTTATGATTTTACAAATTAAGCACCAAAACATCATGTTATACAACAAATTGGACAGAAAAAGTAGTTCAATACGCAGTAATGCTATGTAGTAATTACTGTATTTACGAATTTAGCACCAAAATATCATGATATATTGAAAACATTGACTACAAAAATGTGTTGGATAATTCAGAACATTGGATAAGCGAGTGTTGGATAAGTGAGACTCTACTGTACTTCCATCTTATCTGGATTCAGTTTCAACTTGATCACCCTCATCCAGCCCATTACTGACTCCAGGCATGGTTCAGGCACAGCATGGCTTCTTTGGCGATTACTGGTGGAAAGGAGTAGTAGAGTTGGGTATCATCTGCGTACAGATGATACTGAACACCAAAACTCCAAATGATCTCTCCCAGTGGTTTCATTGGAGAAAGTGATGAGTCCTATGGGACCCCACAGCCTAATTGCCATAGGGTCGAGGAGGACTCCCCCAATACCACCTTCTAGCTACGATCCATGAGAAAGGACTGGAACCACTGTAAAATACCGTGCTCCCCGAAAATAAGACAGTGTCTTATATTATTTTTTACTCCCAAAGATGTGCTAGGTCTTATTTTCAGGGGATGTCTTATTTTTCCATGAAGAAGAATTCATATTCGTTGTTGAACAAAAAAATGAACATTGATTCTATACTGTACAGTAGTTGTCATCACAAACCAACATAACTAAACCAGACAAACTGTGATTCCTGTCAATAATTTCTTGTTACTACCATTATTTCCATATACTACTGGTATGTAAGCTGCCCCGAGTCCCTCTGGGGAGATGGAGGCGGAGTATAAAAATAAAATTATTATTATTATTATTATTATTATTATTATTATTATTATTATTATTATTATTATTATGACACAGCAAACAAGATAGATATGCTGGATTTCGTATCACAAAATCACAAGTCGAACACTTCCCAAGTGTCTAGGACTGTGTGATGTATTTTCAGATGATGCGTGCAGATCCCAGTAGGGTGGCCTTTTGCAGTTGGCAGATCATAATTTTGTCAATGCCTCTTGTTTCCAAATGCTGGCTGAGATCTTTTGGCACAGCACCCATTATTATTATTATTATTATTATTATTATTATTATTATTATTATTATTATTATTATTATGTACATTTACCAATCCTGCATGCTATGGTGTATTGTTTGGCGGGCGCCGGGAATGCTTCCAAACAAAAACTTTGCTAGGTCTTACTTTCAGGGAAGGCCTTATATTTAGCAATTCAGCAAAACCTCTACTAGGTCTTATTTTTGGGGGATGTCTTATTTTCAGGGAAACAGGGTAGTACCTCTCAGCCCCATACCCATAGGATATATTGGTCGATGGTATCGAAAGCCATTGAGAGGTCCAGGAGAACCAAATAGGTCACCAAATAGAACCAAATAGGTTATCTAGTTCTCCACATAGATCATCCACCAAGGTGACCAAAGCTGTTTCTGTTCCATGACCCGGTCTGAAGCCAGATTGAAATGGATTAAGAAAATCCACTTCATCCAAGAACCCCTTGGTGGTTGTCTGGCCACCACCCATTCCAGCATTTCGCTAATAAATGGCAAATTTGTCACCAGTCTATAGTTTTTGAGCATGGTCGAATTAATGGGTGATTTTTTTCAATGTAGATCACACAACCGCTTCTTTTAGTACTGTAAGGACCTTGCCTTGGTGGAGTTAGGTGTTGATAAGCTCCCTCATCCAAGACAAGCGGTGGCCTTGACCTCTCCAAGAATCTTGTCTGCATCCTTAGGTAACGTCAATTAAAAACTATCCATAAATAGGGAACTAGATGGTGCCTTTGTTACATTCATAGGAGGTGTAGCAACTGTGGTGTCTAACTCAGAATCAGATTGATTTTGGTGGCGAAAAATGACGTGAAGTCTTCGCAGTGAGCATTCGAGTGTGAAATGATGAATCGTCCACATTAGGTTTTATCAGACTTCAGACTACTCTGAATAATTATGCAGCTCTATTTTTTGTTGTGGCTATTGAGTTGGAATACAGCCTCTATTACCAATCCATAGATTTTTTTAATGCTGGTTAATTTTCTTCAAACTGGATTCGTTCTGAGTTTTCCACCACTTGTGCTCTAGTCTCCTCCCCTCTTGTTTTATTGCTAACAGCTCACTGGAAGGACTTAAGAAGGATGGGCATAGGGTAAGAAGTAAAACCAGTATATTTCAGAGAGATATTCAAATTGCTATATTGGGATAGATGAATAGGTGAGCACTTGCCCATCACCATGTAATGGTAATTTGTCAGACTACAAATTTTATATACTTGGTCAAAGGTCCTTCCATGTTCAGGGGGGCTATTCTCAGATACATGTGTGCAATATGGTAAACTGAGTAATATTTCAACATTACTTTATGGTAGGGCCCAGGAGTGAAGAAAAAAAATCCCAGATAAGTGCACATATATTTATTGAGCCCTACATGTGTCCAGGAAAGCCCATTCTTCAGGTGCACTGCCTGCTTTATATATAAATACCTTTTGCCAAACATGGTATTGAAGGCATCTTACAAAAAATCTTTTAAAAAGTACTTAAGAAAAAACAATTTAAAACATTTACAATTTTTTATTAAAATGCAAATATTGGCAGAAGTTAAACCCTTTAAAATTTATCTAAAAGTCAGGAAAATATCACATTATGAAAATTTGTTGCATTATGGATTATAAACAATTTCTGTTGATAATATAAATAAGAAATAATAGCCTCCTTATGTCCCAGTTGTGGATGAAATGTAGGACAAAAATCAGTTGATCATTCCATGGTCAAAGACTTTCATGCCCGGGATCACTGGGTTGCTGTAAGTATTTCAGTCAGGCAAAATGTCAGGAGAGAATGCTACTGGAACATGGCCATGCCGCCCGAAAAACTCACAGCAACCCAATTGATCAGTCCATCAACCCTCAGGAATATTGCTTTCATAAAAAGCAGCAAAATTTAACTCAGAAGAGACAGCCAAATCTCATGTAGCATTTTAATAAAAGTAGAGTAGAGTCTCACTTATCCAACATTCGCTTATCCAACGTTCTGGATTATCCAACGCATTTTTGTAGTCAATGTTTTCGTGATATTTGGTGCTAAATTCGTAAATACAGTAATTACTATGTAGCATTACTGCCTATTGAACTACTTTTTCTGCCAAATTTGTTGTATAACATGATATTTTGGTGCTTAATTTGTAAAATCGTAACCTAATTTGATGTTTAATAGGCTTCTCCTTAATCTCTCCTTATTATCCAACATATCCACTTATCCAACGTTCTGCCGGCCCGTTTATGTTGGATAAGTGAAACTCTACTGTACTACTACTACAGTACTTTGTTATTACATAAGTGAACACCATTAATGTAACTGATATGAATGGCATTAATGTATATGTGTAAAGGAAACAGCAAATCAAATATTTTCATCGGACCCCAAAACAAATATAGATGTAATACCATACTATGAATGGCATTAACATAAAAGGAAACAGTCATTGAGAAATAATCATAGGATCCCACACAAACACAGAGCAGAACTTTTAATTTTTTTTTTACTTAACAATAACAATTATAATCGTGATACATACAATGATACCTCCTTCTTAATAAGTATCATAATTTCTTCCTCTTTCCCTTCCTTCCACCTGCCACAAGTCATGGAGTCATAAGCACGTCAATCACCGTGGCTATTATTGTCTTCAAAATAATTACATGATGTTTAAATATTAATCATAACCTTCACGGTTCAATTTTCTGAAACTGCCTCGGCTCTAAAAGAGGTTGAAGTCCAACATTGACTTGAATAATATAATCAATAAATGACTTCTAAATAATCTTAAATACATCTTTTTTTTAATGTCCCTTCTTGCTGATTGTACTTTGGATGTTCATCTTTCTGAAAGTTCATATCCTATTTAACTACTTTTGTAGGGAGAGAATTTTTTTTAATGTCAGAGTTCGGAAATAATGAAACACTAAAAACAATAGTTGCCTGTATCAAATTGATCTTTTTCCTCCTTTTCTTTGTTCCTTTTTTGGATGACTAGAAAAGGAGCACCCAATGCCACAGTGGATTAAACCGCTGAGCTGCTGAACTTGTTGACTGAAAAGTTAGCGGTTTGAATCCGGGGAGCAGGGTGAGCTCCCGCTGTCAGCTGCAGCTTCTGCCAACCTAGCAGTTCTAAAACATGTAAATGTGAGTAGATCAATAGGTACTGCTCCCGCAGGAAGGTAACAGCACTCCATGCAGTCATGCCGGCCATATGACCTTGGAGGTGTCTACGGACAATGCCGGCTCTTTGGCTTAGAAATGGAAATGAGCACCAACCCCCAGAGTTGGACACGACTAGACTTAAAATCTTTACCTTACTCTAACAAATACTTATATTGCAAACTTCGGCTGTGGAATAATCACAGGAGCTTGCCAGACTGACTGACCTCTCCTTCCTTCTTCCTTCCTCCGTTCTTCCTTCCTTTCTTCTTTCTTGTCAAAAAGCTATTTGTACACTGGCTGTTTTGATTCATTGGCATTTTTATTAGGCAAATAGTGGCTTTGTTATGTGATAGAGCTTGTTTATATAGGGAAGGTGATGCCTCCCATGTTTGGATGGGACACTACCCATGTTATTCCAATGCAATGCTTCGCAGTAGTCAATTCCCGCATTCAGCTGCCAGTAATAAAATACAGAGATAAATAAAGTGACATGTGAACCAATAGTAAAGGATGTTATATTAATTCTTTGTGCTTACATAGGTGTTTGTATAATATCGGGTTGAAAGAATCACTGAACTGGTAGGGCTTTCGTTTTCCAACAGCCGTGACCATTATGGCGTGGGCTTGTAACTTGTGGCATATATTGTTCAACCTGCAGGAGTACATTTAGCAGCTTCATTTTTGGATTTTTTTGGAAGTATTACCAAGTTGTTAAGTGCACCAAAATACTCAGTACATTAGCCTCATTATAGACAGTAAGAAACACTCTTATTTTGTTCTTTCATTTGAGTCAAAGTTGGAAAATATTACTTGATTATACCATTTTTATGTAAGTTGGTTGAAACATGTTGACTCATACAAGTGGGGGGAGGAATCAAGCAAAGGCTTACCTTGAGTTTTAAATAGGTGTTTCAGATTACTCCCCCATCCTTGATTCAATCATTTAAAAAAACAAAAACAAAATAATAATCTTTAAAGCTGCATTAATTTAACAATGTGTAATAGCAAATAATGAGTAAGACAGAAGGAGGAAAAGAGAAAGAGAAAGAATCTGGATTTCAAATCATAATTTTTCAGTTAGCAGGGAGAACAAGTGAGAAGATAAAATGAGTGGGTGTAACAACCTTATCAAAAACAACTCTTTAGAGTAGTTTGAATTTCAACACTGGTTAGGGGTTTAAACTGTTATTATTTGGTGGTTCTAGTTATGAGGAAAGTCTATCATTTATACTGGAAGACATTCCATGTCCTGGGCTTGTGACCAAGCCAAGAAAGGGAATGCCAGGGCTCCATTCACACGGTATAATTATAGCACCATTATTCTACTTTTATCTGCTGTGGTTCTATCTTATGGGATCCTGGGAGGCAGTTGGTTCTCGCAGAAGCAGAGGAAGCAGGAGGACATTTTTGCTCCCTGGCTTCAGGTAGGACTTGGCTAAGATTTGGCTAAGATTTTAAACTGAGTTTGGGCTTGGCTCCTGTGGTCAAAGTCTAACTGTTGTGTGACTGTTGTGTTGAAAGAGAGCCAGGTACTTAAGTTGATTGACAGCAGGCATTGTCCCCTGTTAATTGAGTTTCTGGGAAAGCTTTATTTGCCAGTGTGAGTTTCTGCCAGAGCCTGATCCCAGAAGGGCAGTTGGTTCTCGCAGAAGCAGAGGAAGCAGGAGGACATTTTTGCTCCCTGGCTTCAGGTAGGACTTGGCTAAGATTTGGCTAAGATTTTAAACTGAGTTTGGGCTTGGCTCCTGTGGTCAAAGTCTAACTGTTGTGTGACTGTTGTGTTGAAAGAGAGCCAGGTACTTAAGTTGATTGACAGCAGGCATTGTCCCCTGTTAATTGAGTTTCTGGGAAAGCTTTATTTGCCAGTGTGAGTTTCTGCCAGAGCCTGATCCCAGAAGGGCAGTTGGTTCTCGCAGAAGCAGAGGAAGCAGGAGGACATTTTTGCTCCCTGGCTTCAGGTAGGACTTGGCTAAGATTTGGCTAAGATTTTAAACTGAGTTTGGGCTTGGCTCCTGTGGTCAAAGTCTAACTGTTGTGTGACTGTTGTGTTGAAAGAGAGCCAGGTACTTAAGTTGATTGACAGCAGGCATTGTCCCCTGTTAATTGAGTTTCTGGGAAAGCTTTATTTGCCAGTGTGAGTTTCTGCCAGAGCCTGATCCCAGAAGGGCAGTTGGTTCTCGCAGAAGCAGAGGAAGCAGGAGGACATTTTTGCTCCCTGGCTTCAGGTAGGACTTGGCTAAGATTTGGCTAAGATTTTAAACTGAGTTTGGGCTTGGCTCCTGTGGTCAAAGTCTAACTGTTGTGTGACTGTTGTGTTGAAAGAGAGCCAGGTACTTAAGTTGATTGACAGCAGGCATTGTCCCCTGTTAATTGAGTTTCTGGGAAAGCTTTATTTGCCAGTGTGAGTTTCTGCCAGAGCCTGATCCCAGAAGGGCAGTTGGTTCTCGCAGAAGCAGAGGAAGCAGGAGGACATTTTTGCTCCCTGGCTTCAGGTAGGACTTGGCTAAGATTTGGCTAAGATTTTAAACTGAGTTTGGGCTTGGCTCCTGTGGTCAAAGTCTAACTGTTGTGTGACTGTTGTGTTGAAAGAGAGCCAGGTACTTAAGTTGATTGACAGCAGGCATTGTCCCCTGTTAATTGAGTTTCTGGGAAAGCTTTATTTGCCAGTGTGAGTTTCTGCCAGAGCCTGATCCCAGAAGGGCAGTTGGTTCTCGCAGAAGCAGAGGAAGCAGGAGGACATTTTTGCTCCCTGGCTTCAGGTAGGACTTGGCTAAGATTTGGCTAAGATTTTAAACTGAGTTTGGGCTTGGCTCCTGTGGTCAAAGTCTAACTGTTGTGTGACTGTTGTGTTGAAAGAGAGCCAGGTACTTAAGTTGATTGACAGCAGGCATTGTCCCCTGTTAATTGAGTTTCTGGGAAAGCTTTATTTGCCAGTGTGAGTTTCTGCCAGAGCCTGATCCCAGAAGGGCAGTTGGTTCTCGCAGAAGCAGAGGAAGCAGGAGGACATTTTTGCTCCCTGGCTTCAGGTAGGACTTGGCTAAGATTTGGCTAAGATTTTAAACTGAGTTTGGGCTTGGCTCCTGTGGTCAAAGTCTAACTGTTGTGTGACTGTTGTGTTGAAAGAGAGCCAGGTACTTAAGTTGATTGACAGCAGGCATTGTCCCCTGTTAATTGAGTTTCTGGGAAAGCTTTATTTGCCAGTGTGAGTTTCTGCCAGAGCCTGATCCCAGAAGGGCAGTTGGTTCTCGCAGAAGCAGAGGAAGCAGGAGGACATTTTTGCTCCCTGGCTTCAGGTAGGACTTGGCTAAGATTTGGCTAAGATTTTAAACTGAGTTTGGGCTTGGCTCCTGTGGTCAAAGTCTAACTGTTGTGTGACTGTTGTGTTGAAAGAGAGCCAGGTACTTAAGTTGATTGACAGCAGGCATTGTCCCCTGTTAATTGAGTTTCTGGGAAAGCTTTATTTGCCAGTGTGAGTTTCTGCCAGAGCCTGATCCCAGAAGGGCAGTTGGTTCTCGCAGAAGCAGAGGAAGCAGGAGGACATTTTTGCTCCCTGGCTTCAGGTAGGACTTGGCTAAGATTTGGCTAAGATTTTAAACTGAGTTTGGGCTTGGCTCCTGTGGTCAAAGTCTAACTGTTGTGTGACTGTTGTGTTGAAAGAGAGCCAGGTACTTAAGTTGATTGACAGCAGGCATTGTCCCCTGTTAATTGAGTTTCTGGGAAAGCTTTATTTGCCAGTGTGAGTTTCTGCCAGAGCCTGATCCCAGAAGGGCAGTTGGTTCTCGCAGAAGCAGAGGAAGCAGGAGGACATTTTTGCTCCCTGGCTTCAGGTAGGACTTGGCTAAGATTTGGCTAAGATTTTAAACTGAGTTTGGGCTTGGCTCCTGTGGTCAAAGTCTAACTGTTGTGTGACTGTTGTGTTGAAAGAGAGCCAGGTACTTAAGTTGATTGACAGCAGGCATTGTCCCCTGTTAATTGAGTTTCTGGGAAAGCTTTATTTGCCAGTGTGAGTTTCTGCCAGAGCCTGATCCCAGAAGGGCAGTTGGTTCTCGCAGAAGCAGAGGAAGCAGGAGGACATTTTTGCTCCCTGGCTTCAGGTAGGACTTGGCTAAGATTTGGCTAAGATTTTAAACTGAGTTTGGGCTTGGCTCCTGTGGTCAAAGTCTAACTGTTGTGTGACTGTTGTGTTGAAAGAGAGCCAGGTACTTAAGTTGATTGACAGCAGGCATTGTCCCCTGTTAATTGAGTTTCTGGGAAAGCTTTATTTGCCAGTGTGAGTTTCTGCACCTTTACTAACTATCCTTGCAGTACATACAGGAAACAAAGCAACATAAACAAATACACAAAGACGTGGTTTGTTGCAGTCTGCACATAAAGTGCGTGCATATTACTTAACTGTACAAAGATCCCACTTGGCCACCACGCTCACCAAGAGATGCAACAAAAGCAAAACATTCCCATCACATGCACCAGCTGTGGCATGTTCCGCTTTTTCACACAAAAACTAGACAACTACATCTGCTCCAAATGCAAACAGATGACTCTGATGGAGCAGAGGATCCAACAGCTCGAGCACCGTATTAAGACCCTTAAGGACATTCAGGCACTCGAGCTCTTCTTGGACACTGCACAACACGCTGCTGTAGATCAGCAGCCTGCATCACACCAACACCACCAAGACCATGATCAGGAACCTTATGGGGAGATCAACTCAAAGGTAGACAACCCTCAGGCTTGGAAGGAGGTCACCCATAGAAGGAGACGCAGGACCAGGCAGCCTCCGCAGAACTCCTCTGCTCAGCTGCATTTACACAACAGATTTGAAATTCTTACATCATTAACATACAATCAGGAAACACATCTTGTGGAGGACCACAGTTTCTTAGATACCACTCAGTGGACCATCCTGGATCAATGCGCAGGGGATAGCCCTGACGGGGACAGTGCATCACCACAGTCACACTTATGTAATCATGCAAATGCTCCATCCCCAATCATAGACCAGGAGCAACAGGAACATCCTTGGGAGAGTAATGGGCTCTCGGATGTATCTCAATGGATTGTCATTGATGAATGCACTGGGGATGTTGAGGAGGAGGACAACACTTTACACCTACATGATTCACTTCAACAGGAACACTCTTCAGGGGACATACACACTGTCTTGCACAAAAGGGACCCTGTCAATCCTCAAAGGAAACAGGTCTTGGTAGTAGGTGACTCCCTCCTTAGAGGAACGGAAGCCATCATTTCCAGACCGGATGGGATGGCTCGAGAAACATGCTGCCTCCCGGGGGCAAAAATACACCATATCACTCAGAGGCTCAGCAGGCTCCTAAAGCCCCATCACCCTCCCCACCTTATGTTGATTCATGTAGGTACCAATGACACCGCTAGGCATACTTTTCAAAAGATCACAAATGATTTTCGAGCTCTGGGAACAAAGCTAAAACTGTATAATGTACATGTGATCTTTTCATCCCTCCTCCCCGTTGTAGGACATGGCTCTACAAGGGCCGGAAAAATAGTACAGGTCAATAACTGGCTCAGAAAATGGTGTCAAGAGGAGCATTTTGGCTTCCTTGACCATGGTCTACTCTTCCAAGAGGATGGACTACTGGCAAGCGATGGGGTGCATCTCACACAAGTAGGAAAACATCTTTTTGCACACAGACTCACAAACCTCATCAGGCGCACTTTAAACTAAATCCACTGGGGGAGGGGAACAACAGCCTGGCGAACACTATATTACCCACGACCACAGGGAACCGCCGTAAGGCTAAACGGAGGGCTGCACAAACACAGCAAGGACCAAGTACAGAGAGCACAATAATCCCAAATAAACAGTTCGAGGGGAGGTCACAGGGGCTTACATGTCTTTACACTAATGCTCAGAGCATGGGAAATAAGCAAGACGAACTCCAACTCCTAGCACAGCACCACACATACGATGTCATAGGCATCACTGAAACCTGGTGGGATGACTCCCATCACTGGAATTTAACCATTGAGGGCTATAACCTCTTTCACAGAAATAGAACAAAGGGGAGAGGAGGGGGAGTAGCTTTATATGTCAAAAACAGTTACGTTGCAGAAGAAATGCAAGACTGTAATCCGGGAAACCAGCTTGAAAGCATCTGGATAAGAATCAAGGGAACCGGGACTCAAAAAGATCTTGTTGTGGGTGTCTACTACAGACCTCCGAGTCAGGATGAAGGACTTGATGAAGCCTTCTGTCAACAGCTGACCAAACAGGCACAAAGAAGAGATATAGTAGTCATGGGCGATTTCAATTATCCCGATATCTGCTGGAAAACAAACTCAGCCAAGAGTACAAAGTCCAACAAATTCCTCACTTGCCTTGCAGATAATTTTATGGTCCAGAAGGTAGAAGAGGCAACAAGGGGATCAGCAACTCTTGATCTAATCTTAACAAATGTGGAAGACCTGATCAATACAGTTGAAGTGGTTGGATCCTTAGGGGCAAGTGACCATGTGCTCCTGCAGTTTGCAATACAAAGGAATGCTGAAACTAAGACAAGTCAAACACGCATTCTGGACTTTAAGAGAGCTGACTTCCAAAAAATGAAGGAATTACTGAGCGGCATTCCATGGACGCCGATATTAAAAAACAAGGGAGTTAAGGATGGATGGGAGTTTTTCAAAAGTGAAATACTCAAGGCGCAAATGCAAACAGTGCCAACAAAGAAGAAAAATAAGACAAGTGCAAAGAAGCCAGAATGGATGTCCAAAGAACTTCTGACTGAGCTAAAGCTCAAAAGTGACATGCACAAGAAGTGGAAAAGGGGAGAAATCACCAAAGAAGAATTCAAACGTATAGCCAACTCCTGTAGGGAAAAGGTTCGCAAGGCTAAAGCGCAAAATGAGCTCAGGCTTGCCAGGGACATAAAAAACAACAAAAAAGGTTTTTTTGCTTATGTTGGTAGAAAAAGGAAGAAAAAGGAGGCGATAGGGCCACTGCAAGGAGTAGATGGGGTGATGGTGACAGGGGATAGGGAAAAGGCAGAACTGCTTAATGCCTTCTTTGCCTCGGTCTTCTCACAAAAAGAAAGCCATCTTCAACCTCAGCAACATGGAATGGACGAAGGATTGGGGGAAATCCAACCCCAAATAGGGAAACAAGTTGTCCAGGAACACCTGGCCACTCTAAACGAATTCAAGTCCCCAGGGCCAGATCAGCTACATCCAAGAGTATTGAAGGAACTAGCGGAAGTTATTTCAGAACCACTGGCAATCATCTTCGAGAGTTCTTGGAGAACAGGAGAAGTCCCAGCAGATTGGAGGAGGGCGAATGTGGTCCCTATCTTCAAGAAGGGAAAAAAGAACGACCCAAACAATTACCGTCCGGTCAGCCTCACATCAATACCAGGCAAGATTCTGGAAAAGATCATTAAGGAAGTGGTCTGCAAACACTTAGAAACAAATGCGGTCATTGCTAATAGTCAACACGGATTTACCAAAAACAAGTCATGCCAGACTAATCTGATCTCTTTTTTCGATAGAGTTACGAGTTGGGTCGATACAGGGAATGCCGTGGATGTAGCATATCTAGATTTCAGTAAGGCCTTCGACAAAGTCCCCCACGACCTTCTGGCAAACAAACTAGTAAAATGTGGGCTAGACAAAACTACGGTTAGGTGGATCTGTAATTGGCTAAGCGAACGAACCCAAAGGGTGCTCACCAATGCGTCGTCTTCATCATGGAAAGAAGTGACAAGTGGAGTGCCGCAGGGCTCCGTCCTGGGCCCGGTTCTGTTCAACATCTTTATTAACGACTTAGACGAAGGGTTAGAAGGCACGATCATCAAGTTTGCAGATGACACCAAACTCGGAGGGATAGCTAACACTCCAGAAGACAGGAGCAGAATTCAAAACAATCTTGACAGACTAGAGAGATGGGCTGAAACTAACAAAATGAAGTTCAACAGGGACAAATGCAAGATACTTCACTTCGGCAGAAAAAATGGAAATCAAAGATACAGAATGGGGGACGCCTGGCTTGACAGCAGTGTGTGCGAAAAAGATCTTGGAGTCCTCGTGGACAACAAGTTAAACATGAGCCTACAATGTGATGCGGCAGCTAAAAAAGCCAATGGGATTTTGGCCTGCATCAATAGGGGAATAACGTCTAGATCCAGGGAAGTCATGCTCCCCCTCTATTCTGCCTTGGTCAGACCACACCTGGAATACTGTGTCCAGTTTTGGGCACCGCAGATGAAGGGAGATGCTGACAAGCTGGAAAGCGTCCAGAGGAGGGCAACTAAAATGATTAAGGGTCTGGAGAACAAGCCCTATGAGGAGAGGCTTAAAGAGCTGGGCATGTTTAGCCTGCAGAAGAGAAGGCTGAGAGGAGACATGATAGCCATGTACAAATATGTGAGGGGAAGTCATAGGGAGGAGGGAGCAAGCTTATTTTCTGCTGCCCTGCAGACTAGGACACGGAACAATGGCTTCAAACTACAGGAAAGGAGATTCCACCTGAACATCAGGAAGAACTTCCTCACTGTGAGGGCTGTTCGGCAGTGGAACTCTCTCCCCCGGGCCGTGGTGGAGGCTCCTTCTTTGGAGGCTTTTAAGCAGAGGCTGGATGGCCATCTGTCGGGGGTGCTTTGAATGCGATTTCCTGCTTCTTAGCGGGGGGTTGGACTAGATGGCCCTTGAGGTCTCTTCCAACTCCACTATTCTATGATTCTATGATTCTATGATTTGTAGTTTGGTGAGGCGCTGGGCTAATGATTCTAAATTCCCCTCTCTAAACTGCATACTAGACTCCATAGGACAAAACAATAACAATAATAACAACAATAACGATAACGATAATGATAATAATATCATGCCCTGGCAGAATATGCAAAGCAAAGTGAAGAACCTGCTTTAATTGAAGTCAAAAATAAGAAACTCCTCAAAGCACAGCAGACAAAAAACCAGTACAAGAAAACCGCACTACAAACTAGAGCTGACAGCTGGCACAACAAAACATTGCATGGAAAGTTCCTTGACAAAATTGAAGGAAAAGCTGACAAGGAGAAGACCTGGCTATGGCTCACGAATGGGACCCTGAAGAAGGAGACAGAAGGCCTGATCCTTGCAGCCCAGGAGCAAGCCATCAGAACAAATGCAATCAAGGCCAAGATCGAAAAATCAGCTGATGACCCAAAATGCAGACTGTGCAAGGAAACTGATGAAACCATTGATCATATCCTCAGCTGCTGTAAGAAAATCGCACAGACAGACTACAAACAGAGGCACAACTGTGTGGCCCAAATGATTCATTGGAACTTATGCCTCAAGTACCACCTCCCAGCAGTAAAGAACTGGTGGGATCACAAACCTGCAAAATGACCAATATAGATGAACGCTTAGGACTTCATCACATTAACTGCTGGAATTGCCATGGTTTACAGTGAATCCAGTCGTGCCCAGAAGGGGATTTGGGCACCATATAGCCAGGAGGACCAGTGTAGAGCAGGCTGCTGTGCAGGGGGGCGGGCTGTGGCGCAGGCTGGTTAGCAGCCAGCTGCAATAAATCACTCTGACCAAGAGGTTATGAGTTTGAGGCCAGCTCATGTTGAGGTGAGCACCTGACAATTAGAAATAAAATATAGCCCCTATGCAACCCGAAAGATAGTTGCATCTATCAAGTAGGAAATTTAGATACCACTTATATGAGGGGAGGCTAATTTACGATACCATAAAAATCATCCAGCCGCCGTTGGAGTGAGGAAGTTGCCGTCGCAGTGGATGCTGGAAGCTGGAGAAGGTTTAAAAATTGCCTCTGCATCTGTCTCTGTCTCTGTTCTATGTTATATGGCGTTGAATGTTGGCCTTATATTTGTATAATGTGATCTTCCCTGAGTCCCCTTCAGGGTGAGAAGGGCGGAATATAAATACTGTAAATAATGGACCATTGTCACTATCCCTTTTTCTCTATGCTCACTTGCACAAGTAAAAGGAGAGCTCCTGGCCATTGTGGGTAACCTGTGGTGACAGCAAAGGCACCTGCATGACCAGAGGAAATAAAGAGAGAACTGCCAGGGACAGTAATATGACGGGCCAGCTGGACCATGTAGATTTCACCCTGCTGCCATGGGGCAGAGTGTGTGACAGCCTCCAAAGCCTCTGGGCCCAATCTGGAGCATTTCTACTCCAGTCTGACCCCAGAGTAAGTGGCCAATGTAGATGAATGCTTAGGACCTCATCACATTAACTGCTGGAGGGAGCAAGCTTGTTTTCTGCTGCCATGCAGACTAGGATGCGAAACAATGGCTTCAAACTACAGGAACGGAGATTCCACCTGAACAACAGGAAGAATTTCCTCACAGTGAGGGCTGTTCGGCAGTGAAACTCTCTGCCCCGGACTGTGGTGGAGGCTCCTTCTTTGGAGGCTTTTAAGCAGAGGCTGGATGGCCATCTGTCAGGGGTGTTTTGAATGAGATTTTCCTGCTTCTTGCAGGGGGTTGGACTGGATGGCCCGTGAGGTCTCTTCCAACTCTACGATTCTATGATTCTATGAATTGCCATGGTTTTTGGTGAATCCAGGAGGTGTGTGGGAAACCCATTGCCCAGCTTCCCCCTTACCTCATCCCACGAGGGGAAACGTCTACTGCCCGGCTCCCCCATTGATCTCTATGCAACATGGGAAGCCTCCTGTGTTGCCACCACCACTGCGTATGCTGGTTCTGCTTAAGTTTGGCCACAGAACCCCGACGGAAGTAAATGCACATCATGGGATTGGAGCTAGTAGGCTCCGTGGCAAAACTGAAGAGGAACCCATGTACACCTCTGAATTTTAGCCTGTCTGATGAGGTCGTAAGAAACCCATGAATGGAGCCCACATTCTCCAGATAGATATTTGATTTTGTTTCTCAGCTGTCCGTAATGTGGAGACTCTAAGTAAAAAGACAGAGGGTGGAAGTTAAGGTAACGCTCGGTTTACCATGCGGACAATCATTTATCCAGATGGTGAGCTCATCCTTGCAGCTGTAGTGCGTCATACATTTGTCTGAATCCTATTAGTATGCACATTCGTTGAGGAACCAAACATATTACAAAATGAGTTTGAGTCACTGATTTAAATTAATTTTTGTTCTTAGTGATTTGAGTTGCCTTGAATCCACCGTGCCTGCCACTGCAATTTTCTTTGTATGTGTGTATTGCTATTGGGTCACCATGCAAAAGATGAGAGTTGTTTGTGAATACTCCCTGCTGCTATTTCGCTATCTTGCTAATCTTTTAAATATGCTCTATATTTTCCCTTAAAGCTTCTAGGGATGTCTGCCTCAGCAGGACCCTCCCAACGTCCCCCCGTTTTCCGTCTTAGACGGAATTGATTGGCAGCCCTAGAAAGAAACTCCCCCGGTTTTGATTCAAGCCAATTACTTGGAATAACAAATTCCTGTATCAGCAACACACTTATCCTCATTACGCTGAATCCCACTGATCCCGTAGTCATTTCGCAGAGCTTCCAAAAACATTTAGTGGAAGGCTAGTACAAGATACATGCCGCATTTCCAATATGTCTTGATGTCTTCTTGCCTTAGCTGTAGTCAAGACAGTGGGGATTTAGTCATTAAAATTATTATCTTGCTTTAGATCCTGTCGTTCTTTCATTGGTAAAAGTTTGAATCAATTTATGGAAGGCTGTGTGTTGCTGCCTCATGAAACAAGACTGTTAGGGAGGGAAGGGGGGGAGAAAAAAACCCTGTACAATGTAATCTGTACTTAGTAGTACAGGAACACAGAATATTTGGCATCGGCTGTGAGAATATGGTGTCCCTTTGAAGGGAAACAAATTAGAATTCTCGCCGGCTCCATTATAGGTTGCAGCGTGAGAGATGTTCTAAATGAGTGAAAATAATAACTTACAAATATACCTTCTGTATCCTGGCTGATACGGAAAATAAAAAAAAATAGGGCAAACGTATGTCAGGCAGAAGTATACGAAATGACAAGCAGGATAATGAAAAGCAGGAGATTAAGAAGACATAAAAAATTCTTTGAGTGAGTCATTGCTACAGATGAGGCTACTTACAATTTTGGGGATTGATGTCTGAGTAATTTGTGACTCATTTCACCCCTTGACACAAACACACCGTGCACCAACTCGGAGAGATGACTGTGATAAAGAACATGTCCAATTTTAGATATGACAGTGTCCTCAGCTTTGAAGAATTTCTCCCTCTCTCTCTTTCTCTTTTTAAAAGTGCTCAGACAATTAATGTCTTATGCATGTATTCAACAATAGTTGCCTAGCAACCATCAAGTAGCAAGCGGCAGAGCCAAAGAGGCTGAGATGACGGAACAAAAAAAAATATGTCAGCTGCCACTGCAGGTGAGTCACGGCAGGCGTTCGGATGGTTTCAATAGGTCCCCAGCAAAAAGAAAAATCATTACGAATCATATGAGTATGTACAAGCAATATGATGTAATATTATACATACATACATAAGTGCTTTGATTTGAACCTGGGTCCCAATCTGGAGACAGTTGAGTGATTCTTTTTTAATTTAATTTCAAATTGGCAGGTCTTTTTAATGGACCCGATGTAGTAAACATACCCTGGCTGTCCCCTACGGTAGAATGACCCTCTTTCTAAGAGACCAAGAAAAATGATGCACTTTCTCATTTGCATATATTAATTTTGATTGGTTCCAATGACAGAATCTGAGCTGTACCATATCTGGGCCATTTGACTATGATGATCATCCTTTAGCTGGAAATTAGCTGAAATACCCCAAAACTGCTCAGAGTTTGATTCGTTCCGTGGCCAAGTTCTTAATTCAAAACACACTTATCACAAAATGAATTTTCCCTTTTTTCATGTGAGGAGTGACTTGAGAAACTGCAAGTTGCTTCTGGTAAGAGAGAATTGGCCATCTACAAGGACCTTGCCCAGGGGACGCCCGAATGTTTTCACATTTTACCATCCTTGTGGGAGGCTTCTCTCATGTTCCTGCATGAGGAGCTGGAGCTGACAGAGGGAGCTCATCCATGCTCTCCCCAGATTTGAACTGGCAACCTTCAGGTCGGCAACCCAACCTTCAGGTCAGCAGTCCTGCCGGCACAAGGGTTTAAGCCAGTGATTCCCAAAGTGGGCGCTGCAGCAATCTAGGGGAGCGGTGATGGCCACAGGTACATATATCTTTCTGTTTAATTGCTATTATTTTATTTTATTTTTAAAAAAAAATAATTTCCACAGTGCTGAGTAATATTTTTTCTGGAAAGGGGGTGGTAGGCCAAATAAGTTTGGGAACCACTGGTTTAAATCATTGCGCCACTGGGCGCTCCTCGAAAGTGTCACTGTCTTACTGGTAGAGCACAAACTTCCTTGCCCTAGTATCATATCTTTGCTAGTACAGTAGAGTCTCACTTATCCAACATAAATGGGCCGGCAGAAAGTTGGATAAGCAAATATGTTGGATAATAAGGAGGGATTAAGGAAAAGCCTATTAAACATCAAATTAGGTTATGATTTTACAAATTAAGCACCAAAACATCATGTTATACAACAAATTTGACAGAAGAAGTAGTTCATTACTCAGTAATGCTATGTAGTAATTACTGTATTTACGAATTTAGCACCAAAATATCATGATGTACTGAAAACATTGACTACAAATATGTGTTGGATAATCCAGAACATTGGCTAAGCAAATGTTGGATGAGACTCTACTGTATTATTAAAAAATACATTTACCCATTTTTACAGCTAAAAGCTGTTGAAAGTAGCTAACACAAAAGGATACTTGGTTCTTACACCAATTTTGTTTTCATGTCAGACATGACTTGAGAAACTGCAAGTCACTTCTGCTGTGAGAGAATAGGCCATCTGCAAGGACATTGCCCAGGGGACACCCGGATGTTATAATGAATTAATGCATTAATATGTTATTACTAATTTTAGGTTACTTCCATGGCAATAAACCATTCAATAAATTCTTTTCCAGACCCACCTTGAGAAGCTGCAAGAGAATGTAGGGTGGAGGTCAGGGATCGGTTTATCCTATAGTCAATACTGCTTTCTTGACTAGGCGCATCGGTTTTATTCAAGGGTTATTGATGCTACTTTCCTGTTTTCTGCGGGAGCCCTGGGACAATGCCAAAGACAAATAGAGAACCCAAAGTAACCCTTTTGCATTGAGACTTTGCCTGCTGCATAGCTTCCTGTTTGCCTTCCCTGATCATCACGTTACACAAAAGATTCTTGCTAAATAAAGTTGAGCCAAAAGTCCCACATTTAGACAAATGATATGTCTTTGGAATTTATAATTTCACCACAAAAGCATTTCCTTATCCGGGTTATTAGTCATTCAAGCTTGAGAGCAGGGCCGGCCCAAGGTAATTTTCAAGTATAGGCAATCAGAAGTTTGCCCCCCTCCCCCAAACTAATCACTGAAAAATAAAAGTGTTGGATAAAAAGGAGGGATTAAGGAAAAGCCTAAATAAAGAACAACACTCTGAAAATAGGGGAAATCTAGACAGGAAACAATCAGAGCCAGCTAATACTTCCCAACCAAGGATGCCCCCAGGGAGGAAGCAGCCAAGCTTTGAATCTGCAAGGCCATTAAATGCTAATCAAGCTGGCCAATTGCAACATTCACACTAGCCTCAAACAGACAAGAGCTCTTTCTCCCACCCTGGACTTTCTACAGATATATAAACCCCACTTACCTAGCTTCCAACAGACCTCACAACCTCTGAGGATGCCTGCCATAGATGTGGGTGAAACGTCAGGAGAAAATGCTTCTGGAACATGGCCAGGCAGCCTGGACACCTGGCCTTGAGGAAGGGGCAAGAAGGAAAGGGTTCACCGCTTTGGTGAGCAGAGAAGCGCCGAAAGAATGCATCTTTCTCCAACAGGTCTGGGGAAAGGGTAACATTTCAGATATTGGACTACAGTTGCTATCAATCCTAGTCAGAAGTGAATGAAATCACAGTCTTTAAAAGATCTGGTGACATACAGATTCCCAGTCATCCTTCTAATTCTAGCATGACACTGGGTGCATCTACACCAGTGGTCCCCAAACTTTTAAAGCAGAGGGCCGGTCCACAATCCTTCAGACTGTGGAGGGGCCAAATTATCATTTGGAAAAAAAAACGAACAAATTCCTATGCACACTGCACATGTCTTATTTGTAGTGCAAAACAACAACAACACCAATGAAAGAACAATACAATATTTAAAAATGAAAACAATTGTAACCAGCATAAACCTATCAGGATTTCAATGGGAAGTGTGGGCCTGCTTCTGGCCAATGAGATAGTCAAGTGAATTAGGATTGTTGTTGTGTGCCTTCAAGTCATTTCAGACTTTGGGCGAGCCTAAATTATTTATTTATTCATTTACTACATTTATTTATTACATTTATATCCCGCCCTTCTCACCCTGAAGGGGACTCAGAGCAACTGTATGTACATACAATATATTGTATTATTAGCATAGCACAATATTAGCATTATATATTACTATATTGAACTATACCACTATACTGTAATATAGGTAATATACAACATATAATTAATATTATTATATGGTATTATTAATATTATATTGTATAACATTATAATATTATTATCAATATTATATGTATATACAATATATTATATTATAAAACTGAGGGCGGGGGCCAGGTAAATGACCTTGGAGGGCCACATCCGGCCCCCGGGCCTTAGTTTGGGGACTCCTGATCTACACTGTAGAATTAATGCGGTTTGACACCATATTGACTGCCATGTCTCAATGCTATGGGATCCTGGGCTTCGGAGTTTGGACACCACTACTTTTTAGCAGAGAAAGCTAAAGGCCTCGTAAAACAACAACTCCCAGGATCTCATAGCATTGAGAGTAAAGGTAAAGGTTTTCCCTTGACATTAAGTCTAGTCATGTCCGACTCTGGGGGTTGGTGCTCATCTCCATTTCTAAGCCCAAGAGCCGGCGTTGTCCATAGACACCTCCAGCATCATGTGGTCGGCATGACTGCATGTAGCGCTGTTACCTTCCCGCCCAGAGCGGTACCTATTGATCTACTCACATTTTCATGTTTTCGAACTGCTAGGTTGGGAGAAGCTGGAGCTAACAGCGGGAGCTCTGTCCGCTCCCCGGATTGGAACTGCCAACCTTTCAGTCAGCAAGTTCAGCAGCTCAGCGGTTTAACCCGCTTCACCACCGGGGCGCATTGAACTTTGGCATTTAAAGTGGTGACAAACTGCATTAATTCTGCAGTGCAGATGCACCCAGAGTCTGATGAAGTGATTAGAAGGCCAGAAGGCAGGGCTTTGGCAGACAATAACAATGATATCAAAGAAGTAGCTTAAGAGAACTGCCTCTTTGTGAAGACCGTCCTAACATCTCCTAGGGCAGTGTTTTCTTAACATCTTCATTGAGCTACGTTTCGTTTCAATATGGTGCCTTTTGCTAGGAAGATAATTGAATGAAAATGCTTTCCACAGCTTCTTTATTTGCATGACTGCCTAAAGATTGTGAAACAGTTTATTATTATAAAATTAGTGTGGCATAGCACAGAACAAGCTGGGATCATAGCCAAGCGAAACAGAAAATGAATAGTTGCATAAGGTTTTTGAGGCACAGGCAGCTGTACGCAAGTGTACAGTATATTCTTCTGAATTGTTTGCTCTTTATGAATGTTTTCTTTTCAATCACGACTGCATCTCAGTTTAAAGCCGTCGTCATTGTTAATGTAGTTATATCTGCCCTTTGCTACAAACGTAGGAACGTACTTAATGTCAATTTTATAAACCAATCATAGTTCACTAATAGTCTCAGGAGAGATAAAGAAAATTAAAGAATCAAGTACTGTAACCGGCATGTAGCTGTTAATGAAAGTCAAATGTGCTTTTTATTTTAACAAATAGGGAAATGGTAGGTGCTTTTTTTGCCCAGGAAAATAAAGAAGGAAAGAAAGATGGCATTTTGAACAATTTCCTACCTCTGTTCTCTCATGTTTTCATGGCAGGGTATTATTTTGCAATCAGGATAAAAGCATTATTTATGAAAGTTCTAAAATATTACATTACTGTAAGTTTAAAGCTGCAAATCAATCTCTCTCTTTTTATAAAAGCATTTTATTGATTTTTTTTGGTAAATCTTTACTAGAATTCTTAAGTACCCACTTTATGTATTGGGATTGGGAGTAATTTTATAAGCAAGCATGTTTTTTGAGCTGTTTGCTTAGGACTTGAATGGTTTTTTGAAGTAAATGCTGCTTGTTATTATGTATAAAACCGTCTGGACCTCGTTCCTTTATTTGTGAAGTATTAAAATTTTTACATTATTTTCATAAGAGATAGGAGATTAAAATTGTAGGTGATTTAATGCAGATACCCATATTACTACAGTGGCTGACGATAAAAAAAAACATTGAATACATATAGCTAAGGATACATAAGGTGTCATGGCATCTACCTGCTAGGAGAGAAAGCAAACTAAGACATGAGGAATATACCGTATATACTCGAGTATAAACCAATCCGAATATAAGCCGAGGCACCTAATTTTACCACAAAAAAACTGGGAAAACATTGACTCCAGTATAAGCCAAAGGTGGTAAATTTCAGAAATAATAATAATAATAATAATAATAATAATAATAATCTTTATTTATACCCCGCCACCATCTCCCCAGCGGGGACTCGGGGCGGCTTACATGGGGCCATGCCCAGAACAATACAATATAACAAAATATAAATAAAACAACAAATCATAACGCATTAAACAATACAATAAAAGAAAATATATATATAAAAAAATAAAAATATATGTAAAAAATAAAAATAGATACCAATAAAATTACATTAATTGAGGCATCAGTAGGTTAAATGTTTTTGAATATTTACATAAAGCTCAAATTTAAGATAAGACTGTCCAACACTGATCAAATCATTATTCTCATCTTCTTCAATGTAAATGTGCTTATGTATCCTTTTAATAATAATAGAGTAAAATAATCCATGTAATAATAATAATAATAATAATAATAATAATAATAATAATAATAAATAATACAGGAAAATAATACAAGTAATAATAAATAGAATAAAATAATAAATGCAATAATAATAATGATAATAAGATCAGAGTGAAATAATAAATGTATTACCGGTAATAATAATAATAATAATAATAATAATAATAATAATAATAATAATAATAATAATAATAGTTCTGTCATGCGCTGGACCTGTAACTATTGTCTTTGTATAGGACGTATACTTTATGCCCAGCGGGAAGCCAGGGCGCCTCAAAGAGAGATTCTTGAGGATTTTCCTGAAAAGGATAGTCCTTGGAGTCTTTAATGAGATAACAAGGTCTTTATTGTTGAACAAATAATAAATCTTCAAGAAGTCAAATAACACTTAATAAAGGTTTCCTTAATAAACTGTTGACCTTTTCAGTCTTGTCCCCAGGGGACAGGCAATTGGCTTTGGATAACTGTGAAAACCCTCTTATAACCTCTCCCAGGCTGTCTGTTACATGGGCCTAGCTGATGTGGGACCCACTACCGATTCCAAATGTGTCTAGGTATCGAGTGGACCTACCAACCAAGGCTTGTAGATGTTTCGGCTGGGGTTCCGTGGATCTGTGGGGCTGTTCTCTCTCCAAGGTTTCTTTGGAAACTTTAGGGCTGTTTCCCTCAGCCTGTGAGGCTGAGAGGCTGTAAGCTCTCAGCCAGAGCCTTTGGGACCTTTTCCCCTGGAATTTCCGTTTCTGTTTTCTCGGATGTTCTATATCCCCGGATGTTATTGAGATATGAAGCTTTTCTATGGGACGAGCTGGTCTACGTCCTATAGCTTAGCTTCCTTAAGTGAGACTGACTTAAAAATGGCTCCTTCCCTCCCAGAGCCCTGAACAAGGGGCGGAACCAAACTTAATGATGATCGACAGGCAGCCTGTCCTATGATTGCAAACATTAGCAGCAAGAAAATAAAGTCGGAGCTTCTGGTACAGCTGTACCAGCATAATAATAATAATAATAATAATAATAATAATAATAATAATAATAATTGTAATAGTAGCAACAATAATAGAGAAAAATAATAAATGTAATCATAACAATAATAATAGAGAAAAATATAAATGTACCATATATTCTCGAGTATAAGCTGACCCAAATACAAGCCAACCAGGACCCTTACCTAAGTATAAGCCGAGGGGGGCTTTTTCAGTCTTAAAAAAAGGGCTGAAAAACTAGGCTTATACTCGAGTATATACAGTAAGTATTATTGGTCACATTCTCAGGGATCTGAATAGTGAGCTTTTGCAGAAATGTCATATATTTTCCACAGCCCTGGAATATGCATAAATGGGACAGGTTGCACATACAATATGCTACAATAGTGTGGAGAATGGGAATTTCAGGTGGCAGCCAGGAATATGACTGTGCTTTCAGAATATTACTTGGTGTTTGTGTATATAGTGCATCCTGGTCCAATTTTGAAACCCAAAGCTTGATTTCAAGAGTATAAGATTTCATTCCTTGCCAGGGTCAAAGCAACATTTCAAACTGGCAAGGGTTTATTAGACATTTATTAGACATTCAAAAAAGCGAATGATTTACTGGTGCTAGCATAGCCTGGTCCATTACTTTATTTGATGAAGATAGTTACTGTCAAACTATTAAATAAGGAGAATGACGCAATGAGTTTTTCCTCTCATCTCCTATTCTATCATTCACCATCCCTGCACATAGATGTTCAGCATGTGTAACTAAGTCTACAATGCTGTTGTGGGGTGTTGGGAGCTGGGTTTTTTTTTTTAACCTTGAACCATAATTATAAATCCCTTATTACAGAGCAAAGCAGAATTATAATATTTGCTTTAGAAACAGGAGAAAGCAAGAGAGAAGATGAAGCTCAATCCATTCAAATTGTTGGCAGTGGTATGTCTGAATCCCTGGCAAAGACTGAATGCAGCAGAAGACAAATGTGGTTCCATAGAATAGGATGAAATGGATAATTAACACAGAAACGAGAGTATAAACCTGAATTCCTTTGTAATTGATGTCAGCATTAATGGAAGAGTAACAGGCTGCCATCGTAAGTGCTCTCGCTTGGAAGTGCCATTGAGATCAATAAGCTTTGCTTAAAACAGAAACGTAGTTTTCCTAGCTTCTCTAAAGATGTTAATTGACACTGAGACAATTTGCCCTTCTCGTTAAACCAAAAGGGCAGAAAATTCTGGATTATTGTGAATTAACAAGTACAGTAGAGTCTCACTTATCCAACATAAACGGGCCGGCAGAATGTTGGATAAGCGAATATGTTGGATAATAAGGAGGGAATAAGGAAAAGCCTATTACACATCAAATTAGGTTATGATTTTACAAATTAAGCACCAAAACATCATGTTTAACAACAAATTTGACAGAAAAAGTAGTTCAATACGCAGTAATGCTATGTAGTAATTACTGTATTTACGAATTTAGCATCAAAATATCACGATGTATTGAAAACATTGACTACAAAAATGCGTTGGATAATCCAGAACATTGGATAAGCAAGTGTTGAAAAAGTGAGACTCTACTGTATATCGATATACTCTGCTGTGTTCAGTCACTTCTATTTGGCTCTTCCGGCCAAGAGCAGCACCTAAAGAACCAGGAAGACTCTAACTAAGGCCCCATCTACGAGGGTTGAATGAAAAGTAATGCCTCTACCTTCGTAACTCCTCAACAGATGGCAGAACTGGTATGTGGCAGGTACTGGCTTGTTCAGTAGACTCTCCTCTACAGTTCCATTTGGCGGGAAGCCTTAGTATTGAACGGTTTGTTGTTAAAGTGCAAAGTATGGAACTCTGCGCAGACGGTTGACCAGTGCTACTTAAGCAACGTGCAGTCACTGAATTCTTGACAGCAGAAGATGGCACCCCAAAGGAAATTCATCAAGGAATGCAAGCTGTTTATGGTGATTGTGTTGATGTGAGTACTGTCATTGGGCAAGTAAGTTTAAAGATGTTGAGGTGGGGACATCTGACTTGCGTGACAAACAAAGAGTTGGACATCCTGTGACAGCAACCACCGAGTTTCACAAGCAAAAGATTGACAGATTTATTTATTTATTTATTTACAGCATTTATATTCCGCCCTTCTCACCCCGAAGGGGACTCAGGGCGGATCACATTACACATATAGGCAAACATTAAATGCCTTTTAACATAGAACAAAGACAAGACAAACATAGGCTCCGAGCGGGCCTCGAACTCATGACCTCCTGGTCAGAGTGATTCATTGCAGCTGGTTGCAGCTGGCTTGCTCTCCAGCCTGCGCCACAGCCCTGGCCCTCGTTGTATCTATCAGAGAGAAATTTCAAGCATAATCGGCATTTCACAAGAACGTGTGGGTCACATTATTGCTTTGCTTGGCTATCGGAAGATCTGCGCACAATGGGTACTGTGAGACGCTGGTTGCGGAAACAGAGTGTCGACTTCTTCCGTGACGGCTTCAGAAAACTTGTTCATCATTGGCAGAAATGTATCCAATTGTCTGGTGATTATGTGGAAAAATGAATAGTGGTAGTTAAAGAGCACATTCTAAGGATTATTTCTGCATTTGATTTATTAAAATATTCCCATCCAAATCCAAGTAATGAAGGTGGAGGCATTAGTTTTCATTCAACCTTTGTATACTGCCATATATAATCCGGATTATCAAAGCACATCATCCACATTATCTGCTTTGAACTGAATTATATGAGTCTACACTGAATTATATGAGCCCCGGTGGCACAGTGTGTAAAAGCACTGAGCTGGAGACCGAAAGGTCCCAGGTTCAAGCCCCAGGAGCAGCGTGAGCGGCCGCTGTTAGCTCCAGCTCCTGCCAACCTAGCAATGTGAGTAGATCAATAGGTACCGCTCTGGTGGGAAGGTAACGGCGCTCCATACAGTCATGCCGGCCACATGACCTTGGAGGTGTCTACGGACAACACCAGCTCTTCGGCTTAGAAATGGAGATGAGCACCAACCCCCAGAGTCAGACATGACTGGACTTAATGTCAGGGAAAAACCTTTACCTTTACCTACACTGCCATATAATCTAGTTCAAAGCAGATAATCTGGATTTTATATGACTGTGTAGAACCGAGTCAAATACAGTAGAGTCTCACTTATCCAACGTTCTGGATTATCCAAAGCATTTTTGTAGTCAATGCTTTCAAAACATGGTGATATTTTGGTGCTAAATGTGTAATGAACTACTTTTTCTGTCAAATTTGTTGTATAACATGATGCTTTGGTGCTTAATTTGTAAAATCATAACCTATTTTGGTGTTTAATAGGCTTTTTCTTAATCTCTCCTTATTATCCAACATATTCGCTTATCCAACATTCTGCCGGCCTGTTTATGTTGGATAAGTGAGACTCTACTATATTTGTTTAAAGTCATACTTGAGTAGGGAACCATGGCTTCTTGATTTCCTGGAGAGTCACAGTCATATATCAGAAATAAGCCTCATTTATGATACTGTTTTGTTAGGAATGTTGTTTGGCCATAACAAACAAATGGACAGATAAACCCTTATTTGCTTAGCTTTACGGTTCCCAAACTTGGACCCCACATCTGTACTTCTACCATCATGGCCATAAAATGGATATGGAGGGAATCTAGGAACTCGGCAATGTGACCCGTACACACATGGAAACCACACTCCATGGGGAAACCTTAATATAAAAGCAGGGGCCCTGTCCTAAGGGAAAGGAGATTTCAAAATTAAATAAAGAACATAGCTGGGAATTACCCATTTAGCGTGGCATGTTGATAAGACCCGTCACTTCAATGACACCATATCACCCACTTCTGTGGCTTTGGAAACTAATCATGTTTGGACCTGGGAGACTGCCAGATATAACTAGGTGGGGCTAGAAAAGAATTCTGCCTGAAATCCTGGAGACCAGCTGGTGATCTTAATTCAGAATTCAAGGTACCTAAAATAGCCTTTATGCATTGCTTAAAGTAGTGATTCCCAACCTTTGGGCCTCCAAGTGTTTTGGATTTCAGCTCTCATAGTTCCTAACAGCTGGCAAGCTGGCTGGGATTTCTGGGAGTTGAAGTCCAAAACACCTGGAGGCCCAAAGGTTAGGAACCACTGGTTTAAAGAGATATAGTTGTCGCCACTGCATTGGTTTCAGTTTCAGAATGTGGATTAACTACATTGATCTGGATTATAGGGCAGTGTAGATGGTTATAATCCAGTCATTACAGTTAATACACATTCTGAAACGGGATTATAGTGCAGTGTAGATCCAGCAAAAAGGTACATCTATACTATAGAATTAATGTAGTTCGACACCACTTTAACTGCCATGACTCAATGTTGTGGAATTATCGGAGCTATAGTTTGATGAGGCGCTAGGACTCCTTGGCAGAGTAGGCTAAAGACCTTGTGAATTTACAACTTTCATTTTAACCGTCATTGAGTCATGACAGTTAAAGTGGTGTTAAACTGCATTATTTCTACAGTGTAGATATACCTTGAGAGGAGGAGAAGATATAGAATAGCATTGATCTTTCTTAATGCAATTTACTGCTAGGGGATTTAATACTGGAAGTAAATTCCATTTCTTGGAATTTTTTGAAGATGAATCTGGATTATTAAGCATTCTCAACATTGCTAGTTAGACCTGTATCACTATGATTCTAGGAGTTATAGTCCAACAGCATCCAAAGCATTTGTTTGGCACTCCTCCATTTGAGACCAGATGAGCAACATAAACTGGCATCCTTGATTCTTCATGACAAACCAGAATCGTTGGAAATCCTGGGTTATTACGATATGTGAGCCAATCCCTCATTTTGTATAAATTGCTTATTTGTCTTTGAAGACTCGTGAGCTAAAAGCCGGGAAAGGAAAAGGAGAAAGAGAGGGTGATTTCCAGTCAAGGGATAGCAATTTTAGATGACTGCTTAAAATGTTTTACCCAAGAAGAAAATGTCGCTCAGTGATGCCTGAAAATGTCAGTAAATTTGTATTAGTCAATTCTTCTGGATTGATTTAATCTTTGCAAACATTGTTAGTCTCAGTAATGCTGATGTGTTAAATGCAGATAGTGAAACATCATTTTTAAAAAGATCTATCTGCTCTTGTTATAGCTGTTTAGTAGAAATTATTCTAAGTAGGCACCAGGTTCATTCTACTTCCATCTATCTTTTCAATTGAGCAAATGAACACACAATTCTGAAACTTTGAGCTGCTGAGTAATTTCTTCCCAAAGGATTCTTGCAGAGGTGATTCTACAAGTACACTTGCTTTTTCTTTAATGTAGTTACCTTTCTGGAAATCTTTTCTTGAATAAATATTATCCTTTGTGTTGCATAAGTCACTATCTACTTTTTGGATCAATGAAACAATGTTTTTCACAGGTTCATGCTTGCTTAATATTCTGCATGGAAATCTGTAAGATCTTAATGGAGACTGTAGTTAAGAAATCAGAAGATTAGGAGTTCAAAGGGCAGCTATGACTAAACTCGATAAGATCCTCAAGTGCAATGATGTGTCACTCAATGGCAAAGTCATACCCTATTATTTTCAGTTTCTATGGATGAATATGAAAATGGGCAGTGAAGGAAACTAGCCGGAGGAGGGGGATGGATCTGCTCATGAAATGTGGTGATTGAATAAGATTGTGTGGATATCATGGACTGAGGAAAATGGGCCTGAGAGTAATTTAAGTCTGCGCTCTGATTCAAAGCCAAAATATCTATATTGACACTGTTGTACTTCCACACTAACAAGGAGAATCATGATAGATGCCTTCCCATGGTATTCAGTAAGCCATGATGCTGTGTAACAAGTGATTACATTTTAGAGATCATATCCAGTAGAAAGATCTGAAAGCTAGTGACTAAATGAGATAAGGCCAGATGTTGGGAAAAGTTTGGCCTTTCTTTCTGGCAAGGGCTGGTTAAGCACGCAACACAAATTCAAAGATTATGTGAGGTGGAGTCATGTTTGCCATAGAAAAAGAGGTACCTTGGGCAAAGAAGCCAATGTGACTTGGAAGTTGTTATGAAGCTCAGGTCTTCCCATGTGACTTATTTGGGTCTATTGTTTGATTTCTCTGATTCCTTCTTCAGATCAGACCAAAATATTTCACAGGACATATGAAGAACTATGATGGATCAAGCCAAAGACCTATTAGTCTTTGGCTCAATTTAGAGTTACAAGCTGGGTCGGTGCAGGGAACGCCATGGATGTAGCGTATCTGGATTTCAGTAAGGCCTTCAACAAGGTCCCCCATGTCCTTCTAACAAACAAGCTAGTCAAATGTGGACTAGGCAAAATTACGGTTAGGTGGAGCTGTAATTGGTTAAGCCAACGAACCCAAAGGGTGATTCTCCCCAATGCTTCCTCTTGATCCTGGAAAGAAGTGATGAGTGGAGTGCCATAAGCAGGGTTTCATCCTGGGCCCGTTTCTGTATAACATCTTTATTAATGACTTAGATGATGGGTTAGAAGGTATGATCATCCAGTTTGCAGATGACACCCAATTGGCATGGATAGCTAATAATCCAGAAGACAGGATCAGAATTCAAAACAATCTTAATGGATTAGAGAGATGGGCTGAAATTAACAAAAGAAAGTTCAAAAGGGACAAATATAAGATGCTCCACTTAGGCAAAAAAAATGAAATGTAAAGCTACAGAATGGGGGACGCCTGGCTCGACAGCAGTACGTGTGCAAAAGATCTTGGAGTCCTCGTGGACAACAAGTTAAACATGAGCCAGCCATGTGATGCGACGGCTTAAAAAGCCAATGGGATTTTGGCCTGCATGAATAGGAGTCTAGTGTCTAGATCCAGGGAAGTCATGCCACCCTTCTATTCTGCCTTGGTCAGACCACACCTGGAATACTGTGTCCAATTCTGGGCATTGCAGTTGAAGGCAGATGTTGACAAGCTGGAATGTGTCCAGAGAAGGGCGACTAAAATGATCAAGGGCCTGGAGAACAAGCCCTATGAGGAGTGGCTTAAAGAGCTGGGCATGTTTAGCCTGCAGAAGAGAAGGCTGAGAGGAGACATTATAAAAAGTAATGGTAAAGGTTTCCCCTGACATTAAGTCCTGTCGTGTCCGACTCTGGGGGTTGGTGCTCATCTCCATTTCTAAGCCGAAGAGCCGCCGTTGTCTCCAAGGTCATGTGGCCGGCATGACTGCATGGAGCGCCGTTACCTTCCCGCTGGAGTGGTACCTGTTAATCTATTCACATTTGCATGTTTTTGAACTGCTAGGTTGGCAGAAGGCGAAGCTAACAGTGGGCACTAACTCCACTCCCCACATTCGAACCTGCGACCTTTCGGTCTGCAAGTTCAACAGCTCAGTGCTTTAACACAGTGTGCCACCGGGGGCTCCTAAGAGATGATAGTCATGTATAAATATGTGAGAGGGGAAGTCATAGGGAGGAGGGAGCAAGCTTGTTTTCTGCTGCCCTGGATACTAGGACACAGAACAATGACTTCAAACTACAGGAAAGGAGATTCCACCTGGGCATGAAGAAGAACTTCCTCACTGTGAAAGCTGTTTAGCAGTGGAACTCTCTGCCACAGAGTGTGGTGGAGGCTCCTTCTGTGGAGGCTTTTAAACAGAGGCTGGATGGCCATCTGTCAGGGGTGCTTTGAAGTCTCTTCCAACTCTATGATTCTATGATTCTAGTCCAACATTCTGTTTACACAGTGGCCAGTCAGTTGCCCATGGAAACAGCAGGACAAGAATGTAAGTCTTCCCACCTCACACTGCCCAGTAATATACAGAAGCAAACTGCTCTGATGCTGAAGGTCATGCGTAGCCATCTTGACTTAAAGCTGTTGGTGGCCTCATCCTCCATTTGCAAGGTAGTCTTAGAAATGAAATGTCTCATATGCCTATGGAACAACATGTATTTACTTCTCTCAAGGTCCCATTCCATCAGGCCTAATTCTCTACAGTTGTACTACTACAAATATGTTGGGAACCAGAATAGAAAGTGGGTAGAACAACTTGTGAATATAGTTCCTGGTATATTCCTTCATTGGCCTGCTGGCTAAAATTGATGTGAATTGTAGTCAACATTTGGAAGATCATACATTGTCCATTCACAGAACATGTTGAGAATGAATTTATGTGATGGTTTCATTAATTGTTAACCATTTTACAATTTTATAGTATTAAGCAATATTTAAACATACAATAGGAAAAAGGTGTATTACACTTTAGTGTGTGCAGTTCAAGGATAAAGTTACAAGGAAGTGCTATATAAATGTCTGATTGTATAAATACAGCTGCTCTACATTTTCATTTTCATTTTCTGATGATATTATTATTATTATTATTATTATTATTGACACAACAACATTGTATGACACAGCAAACAAGATAGATATGCTGGATTTCGTATCACAAAATCACAAGTCGAACACTTCCCAAGCGTCTAGGACTGTGTGATGTATTTTTGGATGATGCGCGCAGATCCAAGTAGGGTGGCCTTTTGCAGTTGGCAGATCGTAATTTTGTCAATGTCTATTGTTTCCAAATGCCTGCTGAGATCTTTTGGCACAGCACCCAATGTGCCGATCACCACCAGGACCACCTGTACTGGTTTCTACCAGAGTCTTTGAAGTTCAGTCTTGAGGTCCTGATAGCGGCTGAGTTTTTCCTGTTGTTTTTCGTCAATGCGACTTATTATTATTATTATTATTATTATTATTATTATTATTATTATTTATTGCCCACCTCTCCCTGTGACTCGAGGCGTGATACAACATCATTAAAAAAGAGAGATAAAACACTATTAAACACAACAAGATACACAGAGTAAAAATACAAGTCAAAATCCACTGATGAAATGCAGGTTAAAATTCACAACTTAAAAACTGACTGAGTAGGCTTGTCAAAAGATATGGGTCTTCAGTTGCGTGTTAAATTCTGACAGCTTGTTTAGCTATTTGAGCTCTTCTGGCAGGTCACCACACAGTCGTGGGGCATCTGATGAAAACGTCCTCTGGGTGACGGTCACCATTTGGGTTCTGGCTGGTTGGAGTAAACATCTCCCAGAGGACCTCAAAGTCAGCAGCTTGTCCACATCAATAGTACTCACCAATTGAAACTGATCCAGTGTAATCCCACCCTCAGAGTTACTAGACTCCTCATTATTGACTTCTGCTGCAATAATGGTGTCTGTCAACTCTTATGTAAGAGATTTTATCTGCGAAATGGTTGAAGACATCATATTGTGCTACTGAAGGAACTAGCAATAAATTCAGAGGAGAGGGTACCTAGTTAAACCTTTCACCACTCTGAACAGCTCAGGTGAACGTGAATTCGTAGATGCAATACATGCAGATAAGAAAGCTTTCTTTGCTATGCATATTGCCACCTTATAGGAGCGAAGATGTCCTCTATTTCATGTCTTGTCACATAAAAGTTGAGTTTTCTGCCATCTGCACTCTAATCGTCATCCTTCTCATTTCATTTCCCTGTGTTTAAAGTACCATGAGAACATCTTTGGCATTTCAATATCGTAACTAACATAAGAAAACCTTTATTTTCCAATTAGAGCTCCCCATATCCCAAACACACTAAAAAAAATCTTGCTGTAAATTGTAGAGATGACCTTTACAAATCTCTTCATTTTTTTTAAAAAAAAGGACAAACCCAAGAATTTGCATTTGCTTTAAACCTTATATCTTCCTAGGAATACAGATAATAAATTCAGCTAGGCATATGCTATAATAATTATGAGGACATTCAGTCCAGAAAGGAAGAAAGAAGTTGAGAAAGAAAAACATTTTGAACTTGCACAACTCTGGCTCGTATAAAAAGAACAAGGGAGCAATGTCATGTACGCTGTAGAATTTGCTGTTTCATTTTATATGAGCAGTATTTCAAGAGCGTTGATGATACAGTGGGAAGAGAAGTGGATAATTCCTACAGTGAAACTGTTATTAGTTGTTTGTATTACAAAAGTGTACTTTAAAAGTGAAAAAAAGAAGAGAAAGAAACACTAGTCATTCCTCATGCAATTGGTGGAGGCTTAACAAAGCCTGGCTGTTTGAGAAACGGATTTATCAAAGCAACAGTCAAGCAAAATAAATGTTTGGCAACTTTATTCAGGATATGCTGGGAAATACATTTGTTTGGCGCTCTACCCCTCCTCCAGATGTACCCTAACAAGTTTGATTTAAATACAGCACTATTTGCATTTCAGGGATGGGTCTGTTGCTCAGGAAATTGTTCAGAGCCTTCCAGCTGTATTTTAAATTGAATTGGCTACTTTTAGAGGATGCGAACATGGAGAATTAATTTGGTAATAGAGTATTAGATGTAAAGTCTATGGCTGCCAACAAAGTTTAAAAGAAATATACATGAGTATATAGGGTACATAATACTGGAGTATAAATGGAGGGTGGGAAAAATGATACACACCTGATTTAGTTATGCTAAAGCTTCACATGTGTTACTCATTTGCAATAAATAAATTGTCAGAAATAAAAATATATATACTTCTTTTCCATATTAGGGAATTTTACAGACTCATTCAGCCTACAATCCCATAACACTGGGCTAGCAGGCAAATTAGGCTGTTTTAAGTTAGGAGTGAAGTTTTACAGAAAATAACAGATGCAACGATTTCTCATGAACGAAGTGAACTCTTGTTAAAAGGCATTGCCTGACATTCTCTCAAATGATACAATTCCAACATTCCACTGGTGGTCACAATGGAAAATTCCACTCCTCCCCTCTTCTATTCAACCCACCATGCTGATTAGATGTTTGTACTACAAAAGTATTATGGGGTTGTAGATGAATAAAAGGGAGAACCTTTGAATTTTGTATATGAGATGACTTAGGTGGTGGCGCAGTGTGTTAAAGTACCGAGCTGCTGAACTTGCAGACCGAAAGGTCCCAGGTTCAAATCCCGGGAGTGGAATGAGCGCCCACTGTTAGCCCCAGCTCCTGCCAACCTAGCAGTTCGAAAACATGCCAATGTGAGTAGATCAATAGGTGCCGCTTCGGCGGGAAGGTAATGGTGCTCCATGCAGTCATGCCGGCTACATGACCTTGGAGGTGTCTACGGACAACGCCGGCTCTTCGGCTTAGAAATGGAGATGAGCACCAACCCCCAGAGTCAGACACGACTCTGGGGAAACCTTTATCTATACTCTATGTACTTGTGTATAAGTCTAAAAATCAACTCATGGATGATAGCATTTTGAGCTGTTGCTGGAGAAGTATGTACATCGCTTCCTCTAACCACACAACCTACACCAGTGGTTCTCAGCCAGGGGTCCCCAGATTTTTTTGGCCTACAACTCCCAGAAATCCCAGCCAGTTTACCAGCTGTTAGGATTTCTGGGAGTTGAAGGCCAAAACATCTGGGGACCCCAGGTTGTGAACCACTGACCTACACTTACATACCAAGCATGATAGAAAGCAGAGTTCCTTTATGGGTTGCTTTTCTACCTGCAAATATCCACCCACCCTTATGGATGGGATGCAGCCCATCCCTCTCCCTTGCCTTTCCAATGACATGCTGAGGTCTAAGAAAAGCTTCTCTAATTGAATCGGTTGTTTTATGTAACCTTTAGCATTGAGGACATCTCTCCCTATCAGCTACTCACTATGACAGTGCATTCCATTTTAAATGTAGATTTCTTTTTTCTTACTCAATGTAGCATTGATATGACACTAGAGGGCAACTGAGAGTTTGCTTTCAAGAGAAAAAAAAACCCTGCTCAGTTTAATAATATCAGCGGTGTCTTTAAAAGAAGGTAAAAGATTGACTCTCCCACACTCTCTGCCACTGCCAATTTCTGCGTTTGTTAGAAAGAAAATAACATGTAACATTTGGTTCTTTGTTGACAACAAATAATAAACTAACCAGAGGGCCTGAGAAGCAACTGTATAAGCAATATTTGAGAAAAGCTAGTTTTGCCCAAATAAGGGTTTTTTATTTTATTTTAGGCTTCCTCATATGTTAGATAATGATCAACTGACAATTGGTCATGAGTTAATAATGCTGGATGCTGAAATATGCGTACCATGTGGTAGAGGAATAGCTCTGCCAATGAGTACAAACACACTGCTATAGTTACACATCAAGGGGGAACAATCATGGGGAAATAACTAAAACATGTAATGGCATGTCAGATTATTCCGCCCTGTTTCCTGACAACCAGGCTTGATTCTTCTTTATTAACATCCTGCAAAAGAATATTTTATAACTATTCATCTTTTTCAATATGCTGTTAGTGAGTAAGGAACAATTTCATGACATATATGTGTGTGTCACTCTCTTTTGCTGACTCTGCTAGACAACAGTTTTACAAAGGCTTTTGTCCTGGCCAGAAGTCAAACTCTTCTGAAATCTCACTACAAATATCTCCTATGTAGTGGACATTTTATCTGGGTTTTTTTCTTTATGAAGATTCTTCCCTTTAAAGTTGCTGATATTAGTATACCACACGCTTCACCAAACATTTGATCCAAAGGTTTACAGTACATTTCTGTTTGTTCTATTATTTATACTAGTCAAGAAAACGCATGGGAGGAGGGTGGGAGAGAGAGAACAGAGAACTTGGAAAAAAAGCCCGTAGGGGAGATGATTTAGCTCAGTGATAAAACACAACTGTTGGTTCTTAGCATTTCTACTTAGTGGAGAAAACTTCAGCAGAACCAGATTTATGTACAAACATAAGTAGGCTCCAGTTTATCACAAGAAGCCTCCAAATTAATTGATGGATTGATTGATAAAGCCACGAGCAAGCTTGGCCCCCAGACTCAGAGAAGTAAATGTTCCAGTTGAAGTGTCTCTCTTTGAGACAGCTTCATTCATTCATTTATATGAAAACACACATACAGTAGAGTCTCACTTATCCAACACTCGCTTATCCAACATTCTGGATTATCCAACGCATTTTTGTAGTCAATGTTTTCAATACATCGTGATATTTTGGTACTAAATTCGTAAATACAGTAATTACTGCATAGCATTACTGTGTATTGAACTACTTTTTCTGTCAAATTTGTTGTATAACATAATGTTTTGGTGCTTAATTTGTAAAATCATAACCTAATTTGATGTTTAATAGGCTTTTCCTTAATCTCTCCTTATTATCCAACATATTAACTTATCCAACGTTCTGCTGGCCCGTTTACATTGGATAAGCGAGACTCTACTGTACTTGGAGGGGTGGTCTATTCCTAAGATTTCTATTTCTTTCCTGGGTGGTTTCCTTTCTCCTGAGCATCTTTCAACCTGTGTCATATCCTTTTCTGGACCTGTACATAGGACTTGTTGTGGTGTTGGCCCTCATTATTTTATTTTATTTTGCTCATTTCACAATCAGTTTGGCCCTTGTGTCTTTTGTAAATTTTTAATAGTATCATCTTAGAAGGGTGAGGAAGGTTTCCTTGCCAATTGGAGATCTGTGTACAGTTTCAAATAACACGTTCAGAGCCCTTTGCCAACTGGATGTATCATGCAAGGTGCCAACTGGGGATTATGGGTGTAGTGGCAGGAGGCCAATCTAACTATGTAAAAGATGTTCTTTAATAAGCAAGGATTATATATCCCAGTTAAGACCCCAGGTGGTGTCTCACCCCACTTCCCCGAAGACACTCTTCCCCCTGCTCCATTCCCCGTTCTCATGGGAAGTCTCCTTGGAATGGTTTGTAGAACTCTGTCTCTCCTTTAGTCAAGGAGCTTAACCATCTGTTTAACTTTTAAGCATAGCCATATTAGAATGAATGAGGTTAGGTTATTAATATCCTCAGATTCACATAGCCTTGAACAGTTGTTTAGATGAAAATAGGTACACTTGTCTGAGATTACACAAGAAAGACGCCCCACATAGAGTCTGTAGAATTTTCAAGGCCCCTTCCACACCGCTGAATAAAATCCCACATTAACTGGAATATATGGCAGTGTGGACTTAGATAACCCAATTCAAAGCAGATATTTTCTGCCTTGATATTCTGGAATATAATGCTGTATGGAAAAGCCACCAGTTAGGGCCCTTCCACACAGCCCTATATCCCAGAATATCAAGGCAGAAAATCCCACATTATCTGAGTGTGGACTCAGATAATCCAGTTCAAAGCAGATATTGTGGGATTTTCTGCCTTGATATTCTGGGATATAGGGCTGCGTGGAAGGGCCCTCATTTCCATGGAGGATGGAAACAAAGAGGGATATTTGATGACTGTGAGATGCCTCTAAAGAACTTGAAGAACATGACTTTCCAGCCACTTTCGCTAGCTAAAAAGCACATATTTTATATAGAGAAAAAAAATACTTTTCAAATTGCAACACCCAGAATCTTCCAGACAGCATGGTCAGTGGACACTCGAACTAGGTGATTCTGGAAATTGTAGTCCAAAACCCAACTTTTCTATACTGCTGATTTAGGCCCCTTCTACACTGCCACATAGTCCAGATTATCAAAGCATATAATCCACATTATCTGCTTTGAACTGGACATATGAGTCTATACTGCCATATAATCCAGTTCAAAGCAGATAATATGGATTTTATATAGCAGTGTAGATGGAGCATTAGTGCCCATGTTAAAACTCACCTGTGTTGGACCACAAATCCCGTAACTCCAGCCAACATAGCCAGATGTATGGCTAGGAGTCCTGTGTTTAGACCTGCAACAATGAAAATTCATTTTGAGTTCAAAGCAACAGATCATATCTGGAAACCAACACAAAGATTCTCCTTGTAGCTCTTTGTACATTAGTTGTTATACTGTAATACTGTCAACTTTTTTCTCCACTAGCAGAAATATAATAACTATAGCCCTTCCTGGTATGAAGATAATTATTTCAAGAGAAACTATTAGCTTAAAGTCATTGGTGTAAGAACCAAGTATCCTTTTGTGTTCGCTACTTTCAACATCTTTTAGCTGCAAAAATAGGGTAAATGTATTTTAATAATACTAGCAAAGATATGATACTAGGGCAAGGTATTTTTTGCTGTACCAGTGACACTTTGAGATTTTTCCCCCTATATTTTAAGTACAGAACATTTGACTGTGTGTATTGAGTGGCGTTAATAATGATATGTTTTATTTGCAAATGAAGTTTGCAGACTTCTTAATTCAGAGAAATACCATAAAGTACAGTGGTGTTGCGCTAGAATGTGGTTTTTGACAATGGTGAGTGCTCTGCATAATTTTTTTTGCCTCCTCCACGGGTGCCCATCTCTAAAAGTTTTTCTTTGAAGTGAGACATTCCATTCCCATTTGAGAAGAAAATCAATTTGTTGGGGGGGGGGGGGTGGTAGGAAACATGGAGAACATATATTTTAGGGAATTTGCAATTTACACGATAACACATTATGCGTTTGCTGTCAACCAACTCCCTACCTCACCTCCGAGGCCTGCTTTTGAACAGCAACAATCTGTCTGTGTCACTTTTTAATTTTATGTTTAAAAGATGAAAGCATACTGGATAAAGTTCAAGAAGCATTATGAGCCAAAACCTACTCGATCTGATCTGCAGAGTTGTTATATCCCATTAGTTATTTGATGACATAGCTTATGTTGTTGTGTGTCTAAATAATGTCTGATTTATGGGAACCTTGGGCAAAACAATTGTGAAGGTTTGTTCAGAGGGAGATTGTCATTGCCTTCCTCTGTGGATGGAGGAGTGTGACGTGCCCAAGATCACTCAGATCTGGATCCTGATCTCCCAGAATCCTAACCAAACAACTATATCATGCTGGCTCTTTATCTTACAGATGAGTAAAATCTGTTAGTTTTTCTTTCTCCTACTTTCAAACTGGTAAATTCTGATCAAGTTGTCAGTGAAATTCTCACTAATTCCTACTTCTTTTTTTTCTTTTTTTTTTCGTGTCAGGAGCAACCGGAGTTGCTTCTGGAGTGAGAGAATTGGCCGTCTGCAAGGACGTTGCCCAGGGGTCGCCTGGATGTTTTGATGTTTTACCATCCTTGTGGGAGGCTTCTCTCATGTCCTCGCATGGAGCTGGAGCTGATAGAGGGAGCTCATCCGCACTCTCCCCGGGTGGGATTTGAACCTGGCAGCCTTCAGGTCAGCAACCCAACCTTCAAGTCACAAGGCTTTTATCCCCTAGGCCATCGGAGGCTCCTTTTACTAATTCCTACTTGTACTTACTTAATAACTTTACTTAGGCGATCCCTCGTAGTTTGAGGATGATGGCCCTCCAAGCGTAGTGTCTTAGTGGAGGATGCGTAGGTGGCCGTCAAGACCTTTTCTTGACTTGCATGTTCTCCCGCATTGAAGTTTCCAGATGGAAGGTGGTCCCGGTCAGGATTGGCTTGATGCACCTTCCTCTTGGCACGTTTCTCCCTTTCGCCCTCCATTCATGCCTCTTCGAATTCTGCAGCACTGCTAGTCACAGCTGACCTCCAGCTAGAGCACTCAAGGGCCAGGGCTTCCCAGTTCACAGTGTCTATGCCACAGTTTTTAAGGTTGGCTTTGAGCCCATCTTTAAATTTATTTTCCTGTCCACCACCTGTCCTATTTGTATATTCATCTGGTAATCTCTTACTTAGTTTTGGAAAATCAAGATCAGTTGATTCTAAGCTTCTGTACATGCACTTTTGTCAGTATGTTGAAGCCTAATATTTATTCATCTCTTTCCACAGCATGTCACATTTTACACAAAGGCCTGCTTGTATATGATAGGAAACTTGGACTTTAAACTACAGTTCTCACAGTCCTCCTCCTCCACTATGGCTAATGTTCATGTTGAGTAGGGGGTACCAGGAGCTACAGCCTAAAAACCTAATCTTGTTGAACTCTGGCTAAGATTAAGCAAGAGAGAGCATAGCTAGGTTAGTTTGCCATGGCAACAATTCCAAGTCAAGGTGCCACGAAGCAGAAGATGGGAGAAGATTATCTCAGGAGGAGTCATGAATTGCTTCACTGTAACTAACTTAAGTTCTATTAATTAGACACCCAGCAATATTCCGAGAAGGGATTAACATTTCTAACACGTATCTTTCATTAAATAATAGGAAACTGGGTTGAATTCCTTTGAATAAGAGGAGGCATTATTATCTTTCCTTTTATAATGATCTCCAGAACCTAGAGTGTGTTCTTGTTCACCCTTATGAAATACCATTGCTCATTTTGGTTTGCACTCACAGTTATGTGAGCCTTCAAAGATTGCCATTTAAGACCAAGATGGACAAATTTAGAGGGAGAACAAGAGAAAAGCTTTGGTCGACCAAAATCCTAATGAGGGGCTGCACCCCCATAATCAATTGGCCACAGTTGTGGCAAAACTCCCATCTTTTCTGTATAGAGACAACAACAAAAGCATTCTTTGTTTATGTGTAGAACATTCTGTTCTTTCTAGGAGCAAATCTGATCAGCTGCTTTTCATTTCACTACTGTCTCCCTTTTCCTAAGGTAGTCATTATCCTTGTTTCTTGATTAGGGGGAAACCTACAGTGATGTCTATGAATTAGATTTCTGCCTTCCAGTAAGGCTGAACATTGATGAAAGCTAACTTGTTGCTATCTATGAGAGTTAGGAGGAGGGGAGAGAGAAGGGAATGCCTGTTTCTAAACTAAATGACAGAATGAGATTTCTGGAACCATGAATTAGTTACTCTGACCGCTGCGGCCCCACTTACACTGCCTTATAAAATCCAGATTATCATCATCATCATCATCATCATCATCATCATCATTTAATTACTTATTAATCGCCCTCCATCCACGATGCTCTAGGCGATTTACAAGATAAAATTGTAAAGGATAAAAATACATAAAAATATTAATAAAATTAACATAGATTAAAAGCTCTAGTAAAGAGCCAGGTCTTGAGTGCTAGGGTAAAAGGCCCTAACTCACGCATGGCTCTCATATAGGGCGGCAAGGCATTCCATATGGCAGGGGCAGAAATAGAAAAAGCTCTACGCCTGGTCCTTTCCAAGTGCACTTCTCTAGGACCCGGTACATAAAGTAAGTCTCCTTGGGATGGTCGTTATCTGCTCTGAATGGGAGTATATGGCAGCACAGAGTCACATAATCCAGTTCAAAGCAAATAATCCACACTGGATTATATGGCAGTGTAGAAGGGGCCTGGGGAACCAGAAGAAGATATAAATGCACTTGATGGATGCTGTTGGCTTGCCTGTTGGGATTTTAGAGAAGTCCTTATACCCAATAGTTCTCTTCATGACATATCATACATTCTTTACAGAATTTCCCCCATTGCAAAAGAGTTTTGATATGTGCCATGATACGTTAAAGTAAAGGTAAAGATTTTCCCCTGACATTAAGTCTAGTCGTGTCCAACTCTGGGGGTTGGTGCTCATCCCCTTTTCTAAGCCCAAGAGCCGGCGTTGTCTGTAGACACCTCCAAGGTCATGTGGCCGGCATGATTCCATGGAGTGCCGTTGCCTTCCCACCGGAGCGGTACCTATTGGTCTACTCACATTTGCATGTTAGGTTGGTAGGAGCTGAGGCTAAGAGTGGGAGCTCACCTCGCTCAGCTCAACGGTTTAACCTGCTGCGCCATGATACGTTAGGAGGGCTGTAATTCGAGAAACAGAAATACACCATGGGTGTATGAACATAGCTGTATAATTCTTGACCAAAAGAGTTGCAGTTATTATGATAATTATTATTCACAACATGATTAGTTGCCTTGCAAATACCTGAAGAATACATGGCTTTCCAGTCTAATAAAAAGTACATTCATTCATTCATTCATTCATTCCAAAGGGACCAGGGAGCATCCACATTCCTTTGACTGCAGCTTCAACTACTGTTATTAAGTCATTTGGCTCCTTTATTCAACCAGCATGTTATCCATGCTGTCTTCTCCTTTTCAGCCCTCTACGATGCACTTACTGGGGTCGAGGCGGGGGACGCTGCAGATATTGCTCTACTACTGAGAGCTAGAGGCAAGTGAGAGATGGAGAATAACTATCACAGCATATTACTGTCATACAAAAATAGCGTCTTTTAAAAATGTTTCTGAGAAACCTACAGGGCCAGAATTGAATAGCCACATCAGGAAATAACTACAGAGATGAGAGTGAAATGAAATAGGATAGAAGTCTGACAATTGTTTAATACATTTGCTCAGTTGGGAAGATGGAATGAGCAGGAAACAGCACAGGTTGTAGTTTACTTACATGTCTTGTTCAGCTGCCAGAGAAGTCTAAGGGTATTTTGGATTTCGTTTGCGTAAGTGATCCAGGTATGTCAAATGAAGTAATACATTCCATTCTCATTAAAACCCTTGGCTATGGCACCGACTTTTTTGACAAAATGCCCAGGTAACTAGTTGGACTTCAATTATGCTAATACCACCTTTTAGCACCCTGTCTGTAACAACATGTCTTCATGTCAGTCAAAATACACAATTTCAAAAAAGAGACCTATATTATGACAAGGACTCAGCAGATATTAATAAGAAATATTTCACAGTGTAACATGAACTTTTCAAGCCCAAGTAATGCTATACCTAGGTGGAAGTTGCTGCCCGTAGCCCTTTTATACATATATAGAACTGTTGCCCATGGCCAAAAAATCAGTATGGTATCTCAAGGCTGTACCATGAGAAAGGCATGCATTGATGTCTTTCTGTAGCTTGAGTAGATTTGCATGAAAGGTAATATACAGTGTTTAAAAACAAAACGGTGAACTGGAATGACTCTGATTCATTCGTTGTCTTTGTAGTGAATTCACATTGAAGACCACCTCAGACAGTTTTTTTTCCAGAACAATGCACACAATGTCTATGAAAAGGGGTAATTTCTCTAGATGCTTGTAGTAAATTAAAAGAAAAGTTGACTATTGCTATCTCTGGAAATCCATGAAAAATAATGCAATGTCCCTAAATGTAAATGTAGAGTTAAGGCAGTTTGATACCACTTTAAATGCCATGGCTCAGATTATGATAATCTGTATTATATGGCAGTGTAGAAGGGGCCTAAGGATGAATCTACACTGCTCTATATCGCAGGATCCGATCCCAGATTTTCTGATTTCAACTGGATTATATTAATCTATACTGCCAGATTATTTGGGACACGCAGAAAATCTGGGATCAGATCCTGTGATATAGGGCAGTGTAGATCCAACCTAAGTCAGTAATAGAATTCAAGAGATTTTAATACACTGTGTAGGCAATGGAAATATCAAAGCATCAGCTTTGGTTGGCCAAACTTTTTTTTCTGTCTCAACAATCTGATGCCAAATAATAAAGATGGAAGGAGCTGTTTCTTTTAAACAGTGACACCTCCTATATAATAGCACAAGGCACTGTTTTTCAGCTTAACAGTGTGAGTTTTTATATTGCTGCTACTCATTCCTAACACAGGAAATCAATGTCCCATTCTTTAATATATATATTTTCAACATAAAAGAATTTATCTTGGGAATTCAAAGCCATGAATAGTGTTAAGTCTTTCCTTCTAAACTGGAAAAAGTAGTTAAACTCATATTGTCAGCAAGAGTTTGTGTGGTTCCTGATATTTCCAGACTTTCCATTTCACACTATTTCACCTCACTTGAAATATCAGAGTACTTTAACACCAGGAAACAGTTAAGTGGAAAAATAATCATTTTGCTATTGTATTAAAAGCAATTTGCTTTGCCAATAATTAGGCAAATTTCCTCTTTTGTAAATATCACATTTATTTTGAAACAACCCATTTTTTCCTCACCTTTGGTCCATGTTTGATTTGGGTCATTGCTGTTTCCATAAAATCATTAGTGTTGGAAAGATCAGGATTAGGAACATAACAGGAAGCATTGGAGGACTATGAAAAATACATGGATTGTGTAATTATGTGGCTCTATTTGTCTACTCACTCATGCCAATGGGATGTGTCATGGAGGCTTACAGATGGAATGACAGAATAATATATCAAGGTGTGCTCTGTCTCCCTCTCTGTGTGTATGCATTCAAACCATTTCAGTGTCGATAAGTCCTGTTTTGCAACATACAAACCCACAATATCCTAAGAAAGAGATATTCTTTGGAGAGGGCAAGTGTGAACTAATTCACTGAATTTATCCTGACACAATTTGTTTTCTTCTTCAGGTGATCTAGAAAAAAGGATGTAAATATGTTTAATGAGGCAACATCCATGTATATTCACATAAATGGTTGCCCGCTATTTCAAATGGACATTTATCTCATATCTGATTAACATTCTTTAACGTGTTGAGCCCGATGGACTATAAAGCCACATATGGGTTATCCTGTATTTTATTAAGTTTTAAAGGTACTTACTTGATTTTGCAGCATAAGGAAGATAAAATACTTGCTTTTACACTGTACAACAGATATTTTCATATAACCCAACCCAACAACAAAAAAAGTAGATGTCTTGGTTTTTAGTCCTGTTATTAGGGTTATTTGGTATGCTGATTCAGAAAATTGCCACAGCTCAGGTTTCTTAGCTATGGTGATTTTATACGGATGAACAGGTGAAGACTTCTAGGTAGCATATGTTCTGTATCTCAAATACTAGAGCTGATAAGGGGGAACTTATTTATTTATTTATTTATTTATTTATTTATTTACAGCATTTATATTCCGCCCTTCTCACCCCGAAGGGGACTCAGGGCGGATCACATTACACATATAGGCAAACATTCAATGCCTTTTTAAACATAGAACAAAGACAAACAAACATAGGCTCCGAGCCGGGCCTCGAACTCACGACCTCCTGGTCAGAGTGATTCATTGCAGTGATTGATTGCAGCTGCTCTCCAGCCTGCACCACAGCCCGAGCCCACTTGTGCCATTTTTGGAATCAGCAGGCCAAATATACCCAGAAACAGATCTGACATTTGAGCCACGAAAATGTGTGCTGGCCAGTGAAATCATTGGCCTGAATCAGGTGTGAACACATTGGTAGTTTTATCAACTTGGGAGCAAGTAATATGTTTATTTTGTTCTTCCTTCTCCTACATTCTTAGACCATGATTTACCAGTTTGCATATCAGGTACGAACCTTTGTGACAGGAGGTAGGATGGAAAGGGTTTTTCTGAAAACGTGGCTGCTTCTTGAATTGATAGACCATGGTTTGTTGTAGAAGTTCTTCAATTGTCACATCTTCTCACCCCTGAGGCAAATGGTTCCTGCACAGATCGTGCCAAGAAAACTCCACAATACATTGTGTTAGGGTTGCTGTCAGTCAGAAACAACCTTAAGGTGCACTCCATGCAGTCATGCCAGCCACATGACCTAGGAGGTGTCTATGGACCACATAGGCTCTTTGACTTAGAAGTGGGGATGAGCATCAACTCACAGAGCTGGAGATAAGCACCACCCATCAGAGCCGGAAGGGGAAGCCTTTACCTTTATCTGTGTTTTGGTTGTTTCTAGGCATTGAATGTTTGCCTTTGTTTTTGTGTATGCTGGAATCCTCCCTGAGGCCCCTCGGGGAAATAGGGAGGAATACAAATAAATTATTATTATTATTATTATTGACACAACAACATTGTATGACACAGCAAACAAGATAGATATGCTGGATTTCGTATCACAAAATCACAAGTCGAACACTTCCCAAGCGTCTAGGACTGTGTGATGTATTTTCGGATGATGCGCACTGATCCCAGTAAGGTGGCCTTTTGCAGTTGACAGATCGTAATTTTGTCAATGTCTATTGTTTCCATTTATTATTATTATTATTATTATTATTATTATTATTATTATTATTATTATTATTATTATTAGGTCATGAAGCCAACTTGACCAGATTCAATGCAAAACTACATTGATGCTCCTTCTCTTAAGATTAAGGACACCATCTCAGACAAAAACAGATTTGGGACATTCTGAAATGACAGTCGTTACTTGTTGAATTAGTTTTGCCATGATTTTACTGCTGATGGTTGTTTGTGGGATTTTATGCTCAAATTGAACTTGGTTGGTTTTTGTTCATATTGAGTTAGGTAAATGGGGGCCTTATCACATGAGGTTGCTAAAGCGCAGCTGTGGCAGATAAAAGGTGTTGCTGTGGCTGTCCTACAATCACAATGTGCTTGATTTGTGATTGGATCATTTCTTTTCATTGACTAGAAAAATGTGTCAATGATTTGAATATCACTGTCGTTATGTTGTTGTGATAACCTCTTTCTGCTGCAAAGCAGAAGATCTATGAGCAGGTGCGACAAAACAGAGGGGAAGGATAAATAAAAAATACACTGTGTACCTATGCTGAGTAAGGCAGGTAGGAAGCAGGAATTCACATCAGCAAAGGGCTGGCATTGCACAATTTCACCAAGGTGGAGGGCGATCATTCCAAAAATAGGATGTTTCCGTTTATTTAAGCTGTGCAGTTGTGATGAGACAACAGGCAGGTTTGATAAAGTCCTTATTGACTAATTCATCTGGAATCTGGAAAACAAGACCTTTTCAAATATCTGACCAGTTGTTCAAACCCTGCTACTTGCTAAATATGATCTGTGAGATGAGACTTGGCTAATATGCTCAAAACAAATGTGGTTTTTAAAAGGGTTTCTGTATGTGTTTGAAATGTATTTTTCTTTTTCATATTTGTTCACCCTATAAATATTCTGAAAACTTTTGATGAATAATGCCTTCCATGAGGAATGATCTGGGTTTTTAATTTTTATATCTATATCTATATCTGCTTTTGGAAGAAGGGGGGCAATGATAATAGTGTCTTGACATCAATACTGTAAATAGCTCATTTATGCGTTTTGTATTCTTAGTTGTTGGCTTTTCTAGCAGAGGGAAATGTAGCACCCGGGAGCACTCCATGCTTGCACGTGCAGCGATTTAGCTAATGGAAATATCACGTTAATGCCAGACTGCCTCTTGCGAGGCAGCAAAATGCCACAGTCATCACTGATTCATGGAGATGCATTCCCTCTAATTACACATTGATATGAATGGGATTTATAGTTACATTATGTCATACACGAAGTAATCTTAGAACATTCGAGAAGGCGCTATTTCTGTCCAAATTTTCCATTGGCTGAAGCGACTGAGGAATTCTATATGACCATTACTACTATCCCGTAATAAGAAACTAGATAGAGAGGCAAAATAATTTATTCATGGAATTTGCTCTTTTCTGCTGTTTTTGGTCAATTAATTCAAACTTTAAAACAAGTAATAAAGTGGGGATGATCTGTGACTTTCACAGAATTGCATGTCCTCCTCTGATTCAGAAATAACTTGTATAGTTGGCCCTCAGTGTCTGCTAGAGTTTAAGTTCCAGGACCCCTGTGAATCCCGAAATCCATGGATACAAAACTCCACTTATATACAACGATGTAGTACAATGCTTTGGTTTATATAAAATGGCAAAATAAAGATTAGTTTTTTTGGACCTCGTGAAAGACCTTGTGAAACTACAGCTGTCCTGATTCTATAGGACTCAGCCATGGCAGTTAAAAGTGCTGTCAAACTGCATTAATTCAACAGTGTAGATGGAAGACTGACTGTATTTTTTTTCTCACATACCACCTTAGCAAGTAGCCATTACTCCTTTCTGGTGAACTTTTATATATACATGCTATTGATATCATACTTCAATCTTTGTACTATGGGTTTTAATATACAGGCAGTCCCTGAGTTACAAACATCCAACTTACAAATGTCTCAGGCCCCTTCTACACTGCCATACAATCCAGATTATCAAATCAGATAATACACATTATCTGCTTTGAATGGGATTATATGAGTCTACACTGCTATATAATCCAGTTGGAATCAGATAATCTGGATTTTATATGGCAATGTAGAAGTGGTCTCAGAGACAACAGGAAATGAGAGAAATCTGCTCCTTGGAACAGGAAATCCACCTTGGAAGAGTTTTCATGGGGAAAAGGTGTCTCACTGAAGCTTTCTCGCCAATCATTGTTTCCACAACAAGTCAAATTTTGCAAAAATTCAATTATCACAAGGACAGAAAGTGAAGTGAAATCTTCTGTGGAGTGACACTTTAAAATGTTTCTGTTCTGACTTACATACAAGTTTAACTTTAGAACAAACCTTCAGAACCTACCTTGTTTGGAACTTGCATGTATTTTAATGGAATTGCATTTTATCTGGATGTTTTAACTATGCCCTACCCCACCACAAACTACAGGGAGAGGCAAGTAGCAGATCAAAAAAATGACACTATGTAACAAAAATTGAAAAAAATCTGATCCTGTTTTGGAAGTGTTATTTTCTGTTTAACAACTTTGAAAGCAGTCGTTCTACTCCAGAAACTTTGTTTTTGTGGCTGCTCGCTGCTGCAAACGATGTTTAAATCGGTCGAGGCGCGAGATCTTCCTTGGCTCTTCTACACTGCCATGTAATCCAGATTATCAAATCAGATAATCCAGATTATCTGCTTTGAATTTGTATATAGTATTTGTGTGTTCTTAACTGTGCTGTGACCCGCCTTGAGATCATGGGGAGAAGTGAGTGAAAAATAATAATAATAATAATAATAATAATAATAATAATAATAATAATAATAAGTATATCTATCTTGTTTGCTGTGTCATACAATAATAATGGTATTATTATTACTATTATTATTATTATTATTAGCTGAGTCTAATAATATAATCCCATTCAAAGCAGAGAATCTGGATTTCATATGGCAGTGTAGCAAGGGCACTTGAAAAACTATTGCAGAAATGTGGTGAGGGATGTTCTGCGGACACAAAACCTGGGAAGTTTAATACACTTTCCCCACGTTTTTAATGGTAGAACCAATTAGGAAAGGATATTGATAACCCAGGAGCAAAAATTGTGTTACTACATAGTTTTAGGGCCATAGCCAGAAAAAAAAATGCAAGGGGGGGGGGGTTGAAACTTTAGTAAATCATGAAGAGTAGTTCCACAACACAAAATAATTTAAATAGTATGGTTCATTTTATATAGACATTTTATATAGACTTAATTAAATCAATTAAATCTATTTTAGTTACAAAGTAACTAAATTAAATCTATTTTAGTTACAAAGTTTCAAGTCTTAAAATGACTGAAAATGACTGTTAATTATCATTTATAGTTACAAAAGAATACCACAATGTCTGTTGGAAATGCTTAAGTGTCAGTACACTTTGACAGAAATCAAACTCCATCAAGAAACTTCAGTAGACACTCAAGAGTACAAGTCCAGTCAGTCTTTCTTGCCCCATTGTGCTTATGTATGTTTTCAAACTTTTAAGAGTTGAAAACAACCTTTCATTTGTAGCTGTCGACACTGGCAATGTGGCAGAAATCTGAAGACGTTTCTTCACATTTGGAAAAAAACTGTCAATCACAGGCAAGATATGCTTCCAGTGCATTTGATGGTTTTTCTGCAGGTGTAATCTTTTCCCATTTTCTACACCACAGGTCAAATTCTCCCATCAGTGTGTCAGTATCTTGAAGGCATTCATTGTAAAGTTCTGTGCACTTGTTCAAGTTGGATTTGAAATGACCACAATTAATAGGGAGGAACACTTGCAGTTCCCTGCGCCTTGTAAACCTTTCTTGAAGTTGACTGCAGGAAAAGTCCAGAAATGGGATGTACACATTTAGCCTATAATATTCCATTGGTAGGATCCCCGGTGGTGAAGTGCATTAAAGTGCTGAGCTGCTGAACTTGCAGACAGAAAGGTCCCAGGTTCAAACCCCGGGAGCGGTGGGAGGGGCCGCTGTTAGCTCCAGCTCTGCCAACCTAGCAGTTCGAAAACATGCAAATGTGAGTAGATCAATAGGTACCGCTCCGGCGGGAAGGTAACAGCGCTCCATGCAGTCATGCCGGCCACATGACCTTGCAGGTGTCTATGGACAATGCCGGCTCTTCGGCTTAGAAATGGAGATGAGCACCAACCCCCAGAGTCAGACATGACTGGACTTAATGTCAGGGGAAACCTTTACCTTTTATTCCATTGGTGTTGGTGAAGCTGCCAGCATGTCGCTTTTACAAGTCTACCATGAATAGATGGAACCTGTAGATTCCACCAATGATCTTGCTGTGTCAAAGCTCTCCTGAAATTCTCTCACAGATTCGGTGTGCATCTCTGTGGTTTTTCCTAAGAGACTGTCAACGTTGCAGACTACCAAAAAAAGTCCATATCTATTCTTTGTACTTTTTTGCTAAGCTCAAAATTTGGTTGAGATAGTGCTTGCTGTTCTAGAGGGACTCATTTTTGTTTCTGGGAATTTGGTTAACCAGTTAAAATTTAAGAGTAAACTAGGTTTTTAAAAAATTTCTGGTGCGAGAGAATTGACCATCTGTAAGGATGTTGCCCAGGCAGAGGCGAGGCCATTTAGGTGGTTGCCTGTTGCGCAATCATTCCGGGGGCGCAGTTGAGGCCCCTGGGAGGATGGCGCCACCCCCAGCCTCCTTCTTCGGGCCTTGCGGGCCTTCTTCAGGCTGCCCAGCCCACCAAAAGGCCTGATGCAGGCTCTGGAAGGCCTGACGCGGGCTCCAGAAGGCCTGACGCGGGCTCCGGAAGGCCCAGCGAAGGCTTCAGAAGCCCGCTTCGGGCCTTCCAGTGGACCAGGCGGGCCTTCCGGAATCCGCGCTGGGCCTTCCGGAGCCCGCATCGGGCACTCCGGAGCCCATGTCAGGCACTCCGGAGCCCACGTCGGGCACTCCGGAGCCCGCTGCCATCTATTGGAAGCAAGGCAAGTGGGGTTTATTTGTTTGTGAAATAATGTCCAGGGTGGGAGAAAGAGCTCTTGTCTGTTGGGAGGCAGGTGTGGATGTTGTAATTAATCACCTTGATTAGCATTTAATGGCCCTGTGGCTTCAAGGCCTGGCTTCCTCTTGCCTGGGAGAATATTTTTTTGGGAGGTGTTAGCTGTCCCTTATTGCTTCCTGTCTGGATTTCCCCTGTTTTGAGAGTGTTGTTTTTTTTTGTAGGCTTTTTCTTAATTCCTCCTTATTATCCAACATTTTTGCTTATCCAACACTTTTATTTTTCAGTGATTGGTTTGGGGGGGGGCACAATTTCTGTTCGCCTATACAGTAGAGTCTCACTTATCCAACATAAACGGGCCGGCAGAACGTTGGATAAGCGAATATGTTGGATAATAAGGAGGGATCAAGGAAAAGTCTATTAAACATCAAATTAGGTTATGATTTTACAAATTGAGCACCAAAACATCATGTTATACAACAAATTTGACAGAAAAAGTAGTACAATATGCAGTAATGCTATGTAGTAATTACTGTATTTACAAATTTAGCACCAAAATATCACGATGTATTGAAAACATTGGCTACAAAAATGCATTGGATAATCCAGAACGTTGGATAAGCGAATGTTGGATAAGTGAGACTTTACTGTACTTGAAAATTACCTTAGACCTGCTCTGTGCCCAGGGGATGCCTGGATGTTTTAATGTTTGTACCATCCTTGCGGGAGGCTTCTCTCATGTCCCGCATGGAGCTGAAGCTGACAAAGGGAGCTCATCCGCACTCTCCCTGGGTTGGTTTTGAACCAGCAACCTTCAGGTCAGCAACACAACCTTCAAGTCATCAGTCCTGTCGGCACAAGAGTTTAATCCACTGCCCCTCTGGGTCTCGGGGGGGGGGTGTTGAACCCATAATATCCCCCTTGACTACTGGCCTGCATAGTGCTGCTGCTGTTGTTGTTAAGGTCATCCTTATGAACCTAACATCCCCAGGCCAAAAGGAATCCCTTTCATCCCTGTCAGTTTTGCCAGAAGGTGAAATTCGCAATCTCTTTGGACAGAGGGCTAGATCAGTGTTTCTCAACCTGGGGGTTGGGATCCCTGGGGGGGGGGGTCGCAAAAGGGGGTCGGGGGGGGGGTCACCAAAACCAATCAGAAAACACATATTTTGGATGGTCTTCGGAATCCAACATTCCGAAATTCCAACCATTCCGATGGTCTTGGATATTTGCTTATCCAACGTTCTGCCGGCCTGTTTACGTTGGATAAGCGAGGCTCTACTGTACTTAAATCATTGCTTTGTGTATTGTTGCTTACATGCATCACTTGGAGTGCTTCTGTGAGCTGCCTCAAGTCCCTTTGGGGAGATGGTGGCGGGGTACAAATAAAGAATAATTATTATTTATTATCAGATACAGTAGAGTCTCACTTATCCAACATAAACGGGCCGGCAGAATGTTGGATAAGTGAATATGTTGGATAATAAGGAGGGATTAAGGAAAAGCCTATTAAACATCAAATTACATTATGATTTTACAAATTAAGCACCAAAACATCATGTTACACAACAAATTTGACAGAAAAAGTAGTTCAATACGCAGTAATGCTATGTAGTAATTACTGTATTTACGAATTTAGCACCAAAATATCACAATGTTTTGAAAACATTGACTACAAAAATGCGTTGGATAATCCAGAACGTTGGATAAGTGAGTGTTGGATAAGTGAGACTCTACTGTATTTACATTGCAATTCATAACAGTAGCAAAATGACAGTTATGAAGTAGCAACGAAAATAATTTTATGGTTGGGGGTCACCACAACATGAGGAACTGGGCATGAGGAAGGTTGAGAACCACTTGGCCAAATAGTCCTGGGATTTTGGCGCGCTTTTCAGCCGCGATGGAAGCAAAGGACTGGACGGAGCCTTTTGGCCTCATTAAGATGAGGGGCTGGAGTCGCGAGCGCGTTTGCGTTGGGCGTCCCACGCTCTTCTTCTCTAGCTCTCTCTCGCTCTCTCTCTCACACACACACACAAAAGCACGCACAGCCTTCTGCTGGAGCCACTCCGCTGTGTTTACATGAGTAACGGAGCAGCTGCCAAGGGAAGGGAGGGAGAGAGAGAGAGAGGCTCGTAAAGCGCCCAGCGGAGCCTGCGAGCGCTCATTCCGCCAAAGACGGGACTGACAGGCGCAAGCGACCGTCCCAGGGATGGAGGAGTAAGCCGCCGTCCAAGAGAGAGCCAGGCAGATGAGCCGCCCCTGGGATGGGTAAGCTGCCCCCCCGGCTTTTCCTTGGGGTGGGAGCCGAGCCGGACAGTGTTGGGTCGGTCAGGCATTTGGGGACGAAGTGGCTTTAGTTCCTCCTCCCTCGAGAAGAAGACGAAGGACTTCAGCTTTCTTTCTTGTGGGTTTGAGTTTGTCGCTGGAAAGGAAGGCGTGCAATGATCGCCGCCTAAATTAACATGCCCTGAAATCGCTTGTGTGACACATGGAAGATTAGAAAACCATCCCAAGGCGCTCCAGAGGTATTGGGGTGTTTGGAAGACCTCTAGCATCATATTATTTTGACAGTAGAGTCTCACTTATCCAACATAAACGGGCCGGCAGAATGTTGGATAAGTGAATAGGTTGGATAATAAGGAGGGATTAAGGAAAAGCCTATTAAACATCAAATTAGGTTATGATTTTTACAAATCAAGACCAAAGCATCATGTTATACAACAAATTTGACAGAAAAGGTAGTTCAGTACTCAGTAATGCTATATAGTAATTACTGTAGTTACAAATTTAGCACCAAAATATCATGATGTATTGAAAACATTGTCTACAAAAATGTGTTGGATAATCCAGAACGTTGGATAAGCGAGTCTTGGATAAGTGAGATTCTACTGTATTACTTTACTCCAGGGTGTCCCAAAAGTCCCCCTACATAGGGGAAACTATCAAACTCATATTTTCTATTGCAATATATTTATATTCAATATAATATACAGTAGAGTCTCACTTATCCAAGCCTCGCTTATCCAACGTTCTGGATTATCCAACGCATTTTTGTAGTCAATGTTTTCAATACATTGTGATATTTTGGTGCTAAATTCCTAAATACAATAATTACTACATAGCATTACTGCGTATTGAACTATTTTTTCTGTCAATTTTGTTGTACAACATGATGTTTTGGTGCTTAATTTGTAAAATCATAACCTAATTTGATGTTTAATAGGCTTTTCCTTAATCTCTCCTTATTATCCAACATATTCGCTTATCCAACGTTCTCCCGGCCCGTTTACGTAGGATAAGCGAGACTCTACTGTAATTACTACATAGCATTACTGCGTATTGAACTGCTTTTTCTGTCAAATTTGTTGTTAAACATGATGTTTTGGTGCTTAATTTGTAAAATCATAACCTAATTTGATGTTTAATAGGCTTTTCCTTAATCTCTCCTTATTATCCAACATATTCGCTTATCCAACGTTCTCCCGGCCCATTTACGTAGGATAAGCGAGACTCTACTGTAATTACTACATAGCATTACTGCGTATTGAACTGCTTTTTCTGTCAAATTTGTTGGATAACATGATGTTTTGGTGCTTAATTTGTAAAATCATAACCTAATTTGAAGTTTAATAGGCTTTTCCTTAATCCCTCCTTATTATCCAACATATTCGCTTATCCAACGTTCTCCCGGCCCATTTACGTAGGATAAGCGAGACTCTACTGTAATTACTACATAGCATTACTGCGTATTGAACTGCTTTTTCTGTCAAATTTGTTGGATAACATGATGTTTTGGTGCTTAATTTGTAAAATCATAACCTAATTTGAAGTTTAATAGGCTTTTCCTTAATCCCTCCTTATTATCCAAGATATTCGCTTATCCAACATTCTGCTGGCCCGTTTACGTTGGATAAGCGAGACTCTACTGTACTTTACTCCAGGGTGTCCCAGAAGTCCCCCTACATAGGGGAAACTAACAGACTCATATTTTCTATTGCAATATATTTATATTAAATATAATATATTTATATTAGGGGGCCCTGGTGGCACAGTGTGTCAAAGCGCTGAGCTGCTGAACTTGCGGACCAAAAGGTGCCAGGTTCAAATCTGAGCGTATCGGGTATTTGTGCCAAATTTGGTCCAGTGAATGAAAATACATCCTGCATATTAGATAGTTTTGGAGCCCTCAGTGGCGCAGCAGGTTAAATCGCTGAGCTGCTGAACTTGCTGATCGAAAGGTTGGCGGTTCAAATCCAAGGAGCGGAATGAGCACCCGCTGTTAGCCCCAGCTCCTGCCAACCTAGCAGTTTGAAAACATGCCAATGTGAGTAGATCAATAGGTACCGCTCTGGAGGGAAGGTAACAGCACTCCATGCAGTCATGCCGGCCACATGACCTTGGAGGTATCTACGGACAATGCCGGCTCTTCGGCTTAGAAATGGAGATGAGCACCAACCCCTAGAGTCGATCACGACTGGACTTAACGTCAGGGGAAAACCTTTACCTTTTTTTAATATTTATATTGTATTATATTGCAATGAATATTTTGTAAATAAAAGCACATTGAGCGACACTATCCCATTTCCCCTGTGCATGGAGACTTTTGGGACACCCTGTAACACTACTATGTGGTGTTTGTATAGCTCTGGCATCATATTATTATTACAGTAGAGTCTCACATATCCAAGCTAAACGGGCCGGCAGAACCTTGGATAAGCGAATATGTTGGATAATAAGGAGGGATTAAGGAAAAGCCTATTAAACATCAAATTAGGTTATGATTTTACAAATTAAGCACCAAAACATCATGTTATACAACAAATTCGACAGAAAAGGTAGTTCAATACACAGTAATGCTATGTAATAATTACTGTATTTAGGAATTTAGCACCAAAATATCACAATTTATTGAAAACATTTACAAAAATGCCTTGGATAATCCAGAATGTTGGATAAGCGAGTGTTGGATAAGTGAGACTATACTGTATTTATATTTTATTATATTGCAATGAATATTTTGTAAATAAAAGCACATTGAGTGACACTATCCCATTTGCTCTGTACATGGAGACTTTTGGGACACCCTGTAGCACTACTACGGTATCACTGTTATTATGTGTGGTGTTTGTAGAGCTCTGGCATCATATTACTACTACTACTACTACTACTACTACTACTGCAGGGTGCTCCAAAAGTCTCCATACATAGGGCAAAATAACAAACTCATTTTGTATTGTTAATATATTTATATTTTATTTTATTATGTGTGTGTGTATGGGAAATATGTACCTTTATTTACAAAGTTCTCATTACAATACTCTCTCTGTAAATATAGTAAAGGTATATAGTATAGGTGTGTGTGTGTGTGTGTGTGGTATGGTATATATATATATATATAGTAAATATATATGGTGTGTATATATATATATATATATGACTTCGTTAATTATCCCTACATATGGAGTCTTTTGGAACACTTCTGTTTTAATAATAATAATATGATGCCAGAGCTCTATCAAAACCACATATAATAATAGTAATAATAGCACTACAGGGTGTCCCAAAAGTCTCCATGCATAGGGAAAACAAGAAAATGTAACTCAATGTACCTTTATTTACAAAAGATTCTTTCTTCCTCTCTCTCTCTCTCTCTCTCTCTCTCTCTCTCTCTATATATATATATATATATATATATATATATATATACACACACACACACACACACACACACACACACACACACACACACTGTATATGGTGACTTTTGAGATACCCTGCATTATCATTATTATTACTACTACTACTACTACTACTACTATTATTGGCCCCCACAGTTATGACTACTGTGGGTACTTGGTCACTTACTTCACAGCAAGTTGTCTCTACCAGAGCCACAACTTAAGGATTATTTATCATTTTTATGTGGTTGTAGTTTTCTTTGGCTGAGAGCAGAGAAGTCATTTCTGACACTGAGCAAAAAAACAGCAACTTCATATATTTCTCACAGTCAGCACTGATATGTTTTGCGTTGCTCTAAAATGACAGCTAAGTTTGAGTTTTCCTCAGATGACCCACATACACCATTTTGCCACAGAGAGCTTGATTTTTAGTGTGTGGTCTTCGGGCTTTTGCAAGCAAAAAAACCTATGAAGGGTTGCCTTGCCTTCAACACATCTGTTTTGTAATGTGAAGGTTTTGTTTGGATTTGTTCATGTCTTAGATCTTGAATTGTATAGTACAAAATACCCATCAGTTGCTTTCCTCCATGTGATATCTAGTACGGATGGCTTTTGCAACATAGAACATCTTTGACGCAAATCAATGTTGCCTAACCAAATACTTTATACTTTGAGGAAGTGGTCGGAAGAAGGGATCCAATTTTATGCTCACATTGTGTTTAGAATGGTCTCTGTGTGTTTGTATATGTGTAATGTTAGCAATCTGCTATTTTTAGAATTTGTTTTGCAACTTAAAAAAAACTGCTTTCTCAGTATTCTCTTACATCCTTGTTAGATGGAAATAGCAATAAATGAGTTTTGAGTGCTGGGTGGGAATATAACGTCAAAATGTGTGACCTAGAAACAGAAGAGCTACTAGGGATGACAACATTATTTCCTGCAGGGAAGATGTACACTCTTTTCATAGGCTTGGTTTCAGAGGACCACTTAACTTTCAATAAGAGATTGTGCTGAAATTGTTGCCTGTTTGTTTTCAGCGCCAAATCTTAAAGGCAGACCACGTAAAAAGAAGCCATTCCCACAGCGAAGAGATTCACTCAATGGCATTAAAGATTCCCACAACAATTGTGAAGGCAAAGCTGTTGCCAAGGTAAGCTACTTAGTAATTTTGGTCAAACTTCATTTAAATACAGTTTTGCCTTTGTTTTCCAGCACAGTATTTCAAAGTAGGAATTGACTCTGTAAGGAAATGAATACAGATGGCAGTTAACTGTTGCTGTTCTGGATGGGTATTTGTCCCTCAGCCTTCCTTTTAAAATGTATTTTAGACTGCTTTGGGTGTAAGGTATTAATAATGCAACTAATCCATTGATTATTATAAGCCTGTAGGCAAAACAACATTGGTTGAAAATTTTATGTGAGAGTTGTATCTATATTTTGTATATTGAGTTCCCTCCAATATTTATTTATGTATATCCCGCACAAGGAGTCCAAAAGTCATATGCATATTTCTTCATCACATACTTTCAGTATTACTGTGAGACAAACCAGAGTGAGAAATAGCAACTTGCCCACAACTATCATGGTGGGAAAATAATTTGTACCTGCACATTCCCTATCCTAGCAGTCTGAAATCCTAGCCCAGTATACCATGTAAAAAAAAATAATAACATGATCAACACTCAATTCACTTGCCTTCGAGATACAATCTGAAAATAACCATGTATGAAATGTGAACTTGTTTTTTGAGTAGTGGCTTGTAACACATGCAGAGATAATGACATATTGAACAGTACTGAGGTGGAAGATAGAAGTTCAGAGTGATGCATCATGAGGATGTGGACAAGATCCTTGGAGAGGCGAAGGCAACCACATGCATCCTAGACCCCTGCCCATCCTGGCTGGTAAAGCAGGCCAGAGAGGGTTTGGCAGAGTGGTTGAATATGGCCTTTGATGATGGTGAATGCCTCCTTTCAGGAAGGCAAGATTCCAGCCAGCTTAAAAGAAGCTGTTATAAAACCGCTGTTGAAGAAACCTTCACTGGACTCCACTCAATTAGTCAACTTTCGGCCAGTTTCCAATCTCTTCTATTTGGGCAAAATCATGGAACGTGTGGTGGCCTCTCAACCCCAGAGGTTCTTGGTAGACACTGATTATCTAGATCCAGTGCAGTTTGGCTTTAGGCCTGGACATGGAATCAAAACACCCTTGGTTGCCTAAATAGATGATCTATGCCGGGAACTGGACAGAGGGAGTGTGTCCATGTTGGTTCTCCTGGACCTATCAGTGGCTTTCAATACCGTTGACCATGGTATCCTCCTGGAACGCCTTGCAAATATGGGGCTCAGAGATACTGTTTTACAGTGGCTCCGGTCCTTCCTAGAGGGTCATTCCCAGAAAGTGTTGCTGTGGGACACCTGCTCGGCCCTGCAACCATTGTTTTATGGGGTCCCACAGGGCTCAGTACTGTCCCCCATGTTGTTTAATATTTACATGAAGCAGTTGGGAGAAATCATCAGGAGTTTTGGAGTATGGTGTCATCTGTACACAGATGATGTTCAATTCTGTCACTCCTTTTCACCTGTCACTAAGGAGGCTGTGCAAGTCCTGAACTGGTGCTTGGTAGCTGTGTGGGACTGGATGAGGGTGAACAAATTGAAATTGAATCCAGACAAGATAGAGGTTGTCCTGGTGAGTCATAAGGCCAAACAGGGCATAGGGTTACGGCCCACCTTGGAGGTTAAAATAGTCGGGGAGGCCTGGCTCTTGGTCCCACCACCCTCACAAGCACGACTGGTGGGACGAGAGACAGTCCCGGCTCAGTGGTGGCCCCTCATTGGGGGAACTCCCTCCCCAATGAAATCAGAACAGCCCCCTCCATCCTGTCTTTTAGGGGAAAAACTTAAGACATGGTTATGGGACCAAGCATTTGAGCAATAATTACAGCAGTGCAATAATTGATAACTTTTTAAAGTGTTGGCTAATGAACTGATTCTTGACTATGATTTTGAACTTGCATGATTTTAATTGTTGTTTTAATAATTTATGTTTTAATGTTCGATTTTAATTGTAGTTTGTATGTTGGGAATCAAATTGCTGCCAGTTGTGAGGCCGCCCTGAGTCCTCTTCGGGGTGAGAAGAGTGGGATATAAATATGGGAAATAAATAAATAAATAAATTTTGGACCAGATCTTCAAAACACATGCCTTTAAGTTCAAACAATCTATAGCTCCCAGATTACTTAGGTCTCAGTCATAAGCACATGTTCCTCACTTGATGAACCATCAAGTGATGACTTATATACACAAATGAGCCATTATAAATTCTACAGATGTAATTTTCGCATCACTTCCTTTCACCTCAAGAATTCTTTTCAGCAGAGTCAGAGGCACAGGATATCTTGTGATGACTATAAGGAATAATATCCAAAGGATAACCAGCTTCCCCTACTTTGGTGAGAGAGAGAGAGAGAGAGAGAGAGAGAGAGAGAGAGAGAGAGAGAGAGAGAGATCTTGGAAACATATATATATGTGTGTGTGTGTTTCCAAGATTTCATAGAATCATAGGATAATAAACATGGAAGAGTCCACATGGGCCATCTAGTCCAAACCCCTGCCATGCAGGAAAAGCACAAATAATCCCAGCTCCTGTTTAAAAGTTTCCAAGGAAGGCTCTTCCACCACACCCTGAGGCATTTCTTCCTAATGTTCAGGTGGACTCTCCTTTAGTGTAATTTGAACCCATTTCTCCTAGTCCTAGTTTCAAGGAATTGAATTTGATCACTATCTGCTTCCTGTCAGAAAGTACCATTCAGTTAGTTCTCCATGGACATTCTCACAAGAGATTTCAATCTACCTTCTCCCTTGCCTAATTAACCCAGCCCCTGGGCTTTTCCAAGGAGACCCGTCCCACCCAAGAAAGAGCTAGTAAAGAGGACAAATATCTTGAAACAGCTGTGCCAAATGCCCTGATCCACACTGTCCTTTCTTGAAAGGAAGGTCAGCCAGAGCAGAAATATGGCTACAATTGCTGGGAACTCTCTCAACAGCAGTGTCCCATTGTCTTTTGCCTGTTGTTGTTGATGGTGATGATGATGATGATTTTTTCACTTTGGTGAAAACATTCCCTGACAGAAGGGCTACCTGCTTCCTCTCCAAAGGTTGTTCCAGTATTTCACCTGTTATCTTAACAGGCATTATAGTATTTTTTTTAAAAAAAAAGGTATTGTGTATAGTGTACGCTCAAGAATGCATAATAAAATTTCATTCATCTATTACCTTAATTGCTGTAATAATTAATATGTATGTTCCTTGATTGGCAGTCAGCATAGTGCAGTGGTGTTGGACTGGGATTCAGAAAGCCCAAGTTTTAAATCCCTGTTCGTTCAGCCATCCACTGAATGATCTTGAGGACAAGTCACATTCTCTCGGTCTCAGTAAAGGGCAATGGCAAAGCTCCTCTGGAGGAATGTTGCTGAGAAAACCCTTTTGAAAGGTTTGCCTTAAGGTCACTATAAGTTGGAACAACTTAAAGATAAATAGCAACAACAACAACAGACCCTTCGTTGTCATTTTTTCCTGTGTTTCAGTGAACTTTGATGGGAGGTGGGGGGAGCCAAACCATTTAAGATCAGATTATAGAATTCTTATAGATCAGAATTGCCAACTTTGTTTTGGGCAGAATTACTTTGCTTGTAAAAAAAAAAAAAAAGCTTGGCATGCAGAAAGCTATTGGGTAAAGATTTTTCCATCGTTTCTTTCCTTCCCAATGACTGGCTTGGAGACCCATTTGCTAAGCATTTGTTATTAAATCTTTACAGGCAGAAGAGCCTTATGAGTCAAAACAATGGGAGCCCTAAAACAGTGTTATGCTTTGGTGGCAAGTTTAGTAACCAGTTTGTAGACTTCACAGACTGCCAAAAATGTTAAAAATAACAAACAAAAGCTAAAACTGGAAATGGCTGGAAGACCATTTCTGTTTTGGAAAAAGATGGGGTTTGTTTGTAAATATTAAACGGAGGGGGTATGTGGCTCATTCCATTTTAAAAGGTGAAGTGCTGCTTCTGAAAGAGTTTACATTTAAGGAAGCTGTCTGGGGAAGTCACTGGCCAGAAAAATAAGCCTCTAGGGCTGCAACTTGCCTCCTGCTAGATCATACATATTGGATAACAAGAGAAATGGCAAACTGGAAGGAATAGGAACCTCACCAGTAAAAAATCCAAAGTTTAGAACATTTCTTTTGTTGTGAAGATTTTTGATAATTTTGTCTAGAATTAGTCTCACTTTTGCTACCTTTTATGGTGCTTAAAATTGTGTGGGAGGAAGTGCAGCACGGGGCATTTGATATTCATAGTGGATGCCTTTAGATGATTTGAGACTTAAGGAGGTCAAGTGGCTGGGTTATATGCTATGTCATGTTCACTGTGATTAAATTATTAACATTGTCTCCTCTATGTTCCACTGATGCTCATGTTACTGGCACAAAATGATTGTAGGAGCCAAACATTAAAGTTAAAACAACGAAGAGATGTCATTAATGTTACATTGCTTCGTTTTTTGTGGTCTGTTGTATGCCCAATAGTTAGTTGCCTGTAATAAGATCTGCTGGTATCATGTTATAAAGAGAAGTTGGTTAAAAACCTGATTTTTGATGTTTGAAGGCTTTGTGAACTCTGTAAAATGTTATAGGACTTTCTCAGGTTTCCATTGCTTTGGAGTGCATAAAAGTTCAAAGAGCCTCCCTGTGCAGATGCCCTACTTCTGCGGAACATTTCTAAACTGCTCAAAATACAGGTTACCATCTGTCTCCCACCACTTTCCTCTGATGAACTCAGCAGGAAAAAAAGAACCATCCTCTAATATCCTCTGCATATAAAATAGCACGCAGAAGGGCCAGTATAAACAGCCATCAAGATAACTTTTTTATTATTGGCATGAGAGGTACAGATTTGGATGTTGTTTAGCAAGTCATCTGCTTACATGTCCAGCATCAGGATGAGGTATAGCTGAACATCCTTTGGCAGCTCATACCCTGGTAGAGCACCTCTGACAGGAGCCCCCTGAACCTGGTCCTCTTCTTTGTTCTTATGTTGTCCACCCGTTGCTTCCTCTATGTCCTTATGATGGCAATAAGTTGGAGCCATTGATTGATATTACAATAGAGTCTTGCTTATCCAACATAAATGAGCCAGCAGAACATTGGATAAACAGAAATGTTGGATAATAAGGAGGGATTAAGGAAAAACCTATTAAACATCAAATTACATTATGATTTTAGAAATTAAGCACCAAAAGAGCATCTGTTACAACAAATCAACAGAAAAAAGCAGTTCAATACACAGTAATGTTATGTAGTAATTACTGTGTTTACGAATTTAGCACCAAAACATCGCAATGTATTGAAAACCTTGACTACAAAAACATTGACTACTAAAAATTACCACAAATAAAGATAGAATTGCTGCCTAGAGAAACAGCCATGGATTCGGGTAGGAGGCAGACTGCATTGGATAATACAGAACGTTGGATAAGCGAGACTCTACTGTACTTAGAAATACATCCTGACTTTCTTACAGTAAGTTCAAGATGGTGTATGTGAGTCTCCTCCTCCTCTCCCTTTATCCTCATAACCTTATGAGGTAGGTCAGGCTGATAGATAGTGGAACTGGCACAATGTCACCCATTGATTTTGGCATACATGATTGCAGTGTGAGTTCTGCCTATTAACCACTACATTACATTGACTCTGAATGACCAGATCACACTGCTTGCATGTTTGGTGGTTTTCTGCCCATTGAGCAAACAGTGATGATGAATAGGAGGATGAGGACGAATAGCAGCAAGTGAACATGAGTAGAAGAGACAGAAAACCTAATGAAGATGCCTCTCCCAAGGGTCCTCAGAAACCTGAAGCCCTTTCATCTTCCTATGCATTACTTGAGAAAGTATCTGTTTCCACCACTGGTTGTGAAGGTAGCTATATTCAGGAACATAACCTTATTGATAGAGCTTATAAGGTTATATTTTGGGACAACTCCCTGAATTCCCCAGCCAGCACGCCCACTGGCCATGCTGGCTGAGGTTATTGAGTTTCTGGTGTAAATGATAGCTTTTCAATCTCTACTTCCTTCTGCTCAAAAGCAGAGTTTGGAAAGTTATCTTTTACATCACAGTTGTAGAATCCCTGTCCCCCTATGAGCCCTTCTTATGAAGCTTTTTCTCCTTTTCACTCCTTTTCTTTTTTCATAAGGTTTTGGGAGAACTGTGAGATTCTGTTTAGATCTAGTGTTTTTTCTTGTATTTTCTCTAGTGCGTCCAGGTTTTTGAAAGTTCTCATCCTCTTTATATAGAATTTCTGCTTGCAACCTACCTAGTAAAATACAGTGAAAATGAAATTAATGAATAAATAGGATCACTCATTAGTCTCTGTCCAGAGTACCAGAACTTCCATTTTTGATGTCCTTGAATGAATCATGAAGCTACTGTATATCTGGTTGTACCCCAATAATCATGTCAAAATCAGCTTTGGTTCATACATTGCAGTTGCAAAAGATGCCATGGACAGAACAGTGTGAACTTACCTTCCACCAAACCATTAGATACTTTTGCCTATATGAAGCCAGATCTTCAAGTGCTGTAAATCACTAGGGTGTTGTTTGAAACAGACATTCAAATGCTGTTTCCACCTAGCAATTCTTTCAGCATCAGGTTAGACCACCTCTGAATATAGGCTTTGGTTGGCAGTGCCTGATAAACCGCCAATTTGAACTATTGTTGTCAGAATACAAATTATTAGGCCAGTAACAAGTCATCACAGAAGATTTCTAAAGAATCTTTAGCATTTAATTCCCAACTTAACTGAATTCTGCCTCTCCATCCTGCGTAGGCCATGCAAGCTCAGATGATAAATGCTGTATTTTAAGATGTCAGTGAACAAAAAACTCTTTAAGCTATTAGGACTGCAGTTTCATTCAGCCTGTTTACCTTTATCTGTGAGCAAATAATTGTGTGGACTTTATTACTTAATAGACAAAGGCATTTGGTTTGGTTTCAATAGGGTCTGAATAAATTCCAGCTGGGACAGCCTTTTAAGGAACTGATAACACTGCTGTGTTTTATTATCCCAAAGGCTCAAGTGTAGTACTTGCGGATCCCAGGAAATCATAAGATGAATCTGTTGCTCTTACCAATAGGCTTTGCTCTTTCTAAATCCCCTTGGCAAGAGCAACAGAGTTATGCCTTCGGAAATACAATTTAGAAAATAGAAGGTTAAATGGAAACCACATTTGAACAATTAGTTTATATTATTATATCAAAAAGAAAGAACTAGATAACTTACCATGAAGAACCATGAAGGAAATTTAAAGGTTGTTGCAAATTTATTGTTTAATTGTACAGGATTTGCTAATTTTAGCCTTAAAAACTCCATTTTGCAGCAACGCAGGGGAAAATAATTGTAAGTTACAGACAGATGATTGCTTAATATTAAAGAGCATGTTTCCTGTATGTTCTACCATTGTTTTCCTCGGATGCAAGAAAAAGAGTCAGACTCTTTTAAGACCACAGCCAACACAAAAGTATTGAATGTAATTATGAATTCTTCTAAAGGATCAGAAACATCAAAGCCACAGTTCTGGAAGAATTTTAAGAAACTGTCTGATACTGAGTCTTAGGCAAAATGTGTACTGTATTGCTCTGTGGCTTATTGAGCAACATATCAATTATTCTTTTTTTGCTACTTTTCTTATATGGAACCCTTTTAACTGGGCATATCAGGAATTTCCTCACCAACTAGGTTTTCAAAATACTTTTCAGTCATCATTCATAAAACCAAGCATATTAAGTACACAAGGTTATGATAAATGGATATCTTTCACTGCTGGAAGAAGCACCCCTTTCAAAATTGTGCTACAAACGTATTGTCTAATTTGACTCTCATATTCAGTATACACTAAATGCACTTTCCAAATGAGGTGCCAGCATTCAAAAGTCATTGGGCGGTTTTTCCACAAAAAAACCCAGTGGGAAATACAGAATATTGCAGAGGCAAGAGAATATACATCAAGTAACCATTTACAAAAGTCCAGGATTTCATGATAAAAAAAACCTTGCCTAGAAGCTTAATGGCTCATCTAGCAATATATTGGTTATTCTGACTGGCAGTTGCTATCTAGGCTCCCCTTTACCAGTCCTCATACCAGAAATCATTTTAACAGGTGACTCAGGAGACTGAACTAGGAGCCTCATGCATGCAAAACAACTATTCTGCTACTGAGGTATGACAAAAGCTTTTAATCATCCAGCTGTGCTTTGAAGTGATTAATATTGATTTCATTCCTTGCCAGCAAATGAGTTTTAGAATTGCAACCTTAAGCTTGTTGGAGGTGTGTCAACCTGGCGATCTAAGTGTGTATGTAGTTATTGAAATTAGTGGAGTCTGCACAGATCTGTGCTACAAAGTAGCTACACAGAACTCATTTCATGGCGAAGGCACTTTGTGTGACTCCTTCCTCCCAGACATGGCTTCCTTCATATGCAATGAAAATTATGTCAAGAGGACTGAGAGCTTCAAGATATATTAAGTCACATGTTTTATGTAAAAATGCAGCCAAAAAGAGGGCTAACTTTATTTCCTTGCTTTGTGCTTTTGTCCTACTCTAATCCTTCTGGCTACCACAAAATCTGGATAGCCTCAAACCAAACCATGCAGATCCCTACAGATCTGTTTACAAGTAAGAACTATAGGAGATAGCCTGGTCTCTGTAGCCCTTTTACTAGCATAATCTTGGTCAAAACCAGGCACCTTCTCTTCTGATTCTCCAACTTCAAGTTGTTCATTGGTCACAGTGGACTTTGTGTTTTTCTGATATTTGTGAATCTGCAAAGGCTTGCCACAGAGGCATTTTAAGATGTTTATACTACGTGATCTCTGGATAAAAAATAAGATGACCCTGTGCATATTTAGTGAGAAGCAAGACCAACTAGATCAAACGGAAGTTATCTCTCAAATAACTGTGTGTGATTTAAAAAATGTACTGGGCGACTACATCAATATCCTTGGGTTTATCCACATTGTTACTATTAAAAATGAAATGCCATATTCTTTTCACACACTTTGTATCAGTTGTTACTCATTTGTCACACAGAGTTAGTTTTCTGGAGATACATTTGCTTTCATATAAATTTCCCCCCTTTTCTGATTTATTGTGTCTATTCCAGCTACTAAGCTTGAGCGATCCACGTAAAAATTGATTCTAAACTCGCTTCAAAAGTAGGGGGCACTAGCGTTTCGTTTCCGATGTCATTTCCGAATTTTGCCCTCAAAAATTTTCGAAATTTAACGAAAATTCGTTAGTTTCAAAAGTAATTCGTTAATGGCGGACACACATGCGCTGTGGCCCAAAACAGCCCAGGAGGGGGGGGAGTAAGATACCCAGCCAATGTGCACTTACTGCACTAATGTGCAAGAAAATAAAAGGGAAAAATACAGCCTCCCCTTTGCCCAAGTTCTGTTTGTGTGGATTATGGGAATTGCACCGTTTGCCAGACTTTGCAAGCATTGATAGGAGTAAGATACCCAGCCAATGTGCACTTACTGCACTAATGTGCAAGAAAATAAAAGGGAAAAATACAGCCTCCCCTTTGCCCAAGTTCTATTTGTGTGGATTATGGGAATTGCACCGTTTGCCAGACTTTGCAAGCATTGATAAGCTTAAGAGAGCCAGCCATTTGTGCAGTGCAAGAAAATAAAAGGGCTACAGAAGTGATTTTTTACCTGTGGCTCTTGAAATTATCTCCAGTGTTGTATTCATGTTACTTGCTCTGTACTCATTACAAGTAGTTCTGCTGGTACTGAGGGATGAACTAGTGAGAAAGAAACCCTCTCTCTCCAGATCCCCGGGCCGAATGAGCCATGAGGCTCCCTGCAGTTTTCATTCAGGATGTACAAGCCCCTCCCCTGAGTTAAACGTGCTCTCCGATTGGCCACAAGGTGGAAACAACATGCTAGGTTGCCCCAGTGCACTGAAACAAGTTTGGGTGATTTGCAAATGCTTGCTTACCTAACGAAAAAAACCGACGACATCAGAAAAATTGCCTATCGCGGTTCAAAACCGCGGGATCCACACGACGGGATAATGCGATTCGAATATCACTTCAAAAGCGACAAAACAAATGAATTACTAACGATAAACAGGGAAATCGAATTTTTTGAGCAAGCCTGCCAGCTACCAATGTGTGCCGATATTTGTATGGAATGGTATAAAAAAACAAGACTTGGCATAGGGAGAGGCATTTTGTAAGATAATATGGTTGTTATTTTTTTAAAAGGTTTTCCCAATTATGTCTTTTAGCTTCTATTTTGGATGGATGGAGGATATACCTTGGATTCTTCCCCATTCACAACTCAAAATTTTATTGTACAGAGAATTAAAAAAAAACTGCCCAAAAAGACACAGTGAGAAGCTAGCGGTATCCAATGGGAATTCCTTCAAAAAGCTTATTAGACACCCCCTCTCAAAAAACCCCCACAACTCTACAACAATTTGGTGTGCTTTCGGCTAAAGTGCTTTCTCCCCTCCTACCATATAGATGGGAGGTTAAACAAACCATATTACCAGTTTCTCATTGCCAGTTTCATGGCTTATTGTTATCTGCTCAGCAGCAATTGTGGTTAAAAAATTGTTAAACAACCCTAAAACAAAGCTTGGGTTACTTTATTCTCTTATGAAATAAACTAGAGCTATTAAACCACATTTGCTAAAGTGAATCTGAATTCTGTAATTTTCTTCTCAGGCCCCTTCTACACAGCCATATAATCCAGATTATCAAAGCAGATGATCTGAATTTTATATGGCAGTGTAGAAGGGGCCTCAGTCACATGGGAAGAACAGAGACAATGGGGAACATATAAATCCAGAGCCTCGTGCAAGTTCCTTTCTGATCATGTAACTAGTGTTAAATTATGGTTCCATATTATGTGGGAATATAATATATGTTCAATGACTGATTGAACAAAGAGATTATTATATTATTCAGTAGAAAAGTGTTTCTTATGGGTTACACTACTAACCTTTTTAAAATTCAGACTTCATTTCCAGCACATTAGGAAAATGTTTCCTCATATCTGAACAATGCATGTTCAGAAAAACATTCAACCTGCATTTGAAGCATAGCATATTACTACAAAATAAATAAATAGCCAATGATATTGTGAACCTCCCTAAGTTACACATATACTGTACTGTATAATTAAATCATGTTTTTATTAGGAGAGCCCCCGGTGGCACAATGGGTTAAACCCTTGTTTAACCGGGGAATCCGGGGAGAGTGGGTGAACTCCCTCTGTCAGCTCCAGCTCCCCATGCGGGGACATGAGGGAAGCCTCCCACAAGGATGGTAAAATATCATAACATCCAGGCAACGTCCTTGCAGACGACCAATTCTCTCACACCAGAAGCAACTTGCAGTTTCTCAAGTCGCTCCTGACACGAAAAAGTTTTTATTTGTTTGTCTGTATTCTTTAGTTAGAGCTTTGATGATAAACCCGATAAATTTGTGTTTCATTGGTATAAAATGAAGTGTTGATTCAGGAACAGGTCTCCCTTTTAAAACCAGGAGTAATAGTCTAGCTGGTAACAGATTCCACTACCGTCTCACTGAGTTGCCAATTTGGTTGCCAAATTACCCTAGAGTTTCACAGTGTTCCATTTGTGTTAAGCACTTCCCCACGGTGGCCAGAGACATTCTCATTTGATTTCCTGTTCTTATCCTCCTTTTTCTATCACATCAACACTAAAGCTCTACTTTGAGAATAATATCTGGGATCAGTGACTGCAAAGACATTGCATAACCCCTAACATCAAACCTAAAGTAGTATTCAAACACAGGTTCTCTATCTTCTTTCCTTTCTTACATTGTATTTTTAGAAGTAAAACCTGCTAAACGACTGTGATTTGAAAGTCCAATATGGCCCCTCTATCTGCGGGGAATACATTCTCAGACTGGATGGATACTCAAAACCTATCAATAGGTTCACTAGATTCATCCTGTGCCATAGATTCATCCTGGAAAACCTAGAAAATGCATAGAGAGAACATTTTGTTGGACACAGATAAATGAAATCATGTACACTAATTCCTTAGATACGGGGATTGTGTTGTATATGGACCCATACCCATGCAAACACTCTTCCTCTTTCCCTCTTTTACTTTGTGACCCTCTTTTTCATCAATGATATTAATTTCTTTACTTGAATTATGCATTTTCATTGTGGTAATCAGTTTATGGAGAAGGCCGAACTCTGAATATGAGAAATTATGTGTGAAAACATCTTAATCAATGTAAATCGTTTTAAAGATATAAACCATGCAACTGTGTCGCTCCTCAACTAGTAAAAGTCTCAAAGGAAATGCCTGAGTTTTCAGGGCATGCCGCAATATCTGCATACAGATTGTTCTCCAAAGAGCTAGGATTTTTCCTCTTAAAATAGATATAAAGAAATTAATATTTGGAGGCAATCTCCAACTAAAAACAAGGATAGAAATAAACCAACAAGGCTACAACTGGAACTGGTTTGAATTTATACAAATACACCATCAATAGAAAGAAAAGACCAATTTTAACAAAACATTTAAAGTAAGAAATAAACAGCTATCCAAACTATATGCCCTGCTGCTAAAACTACACAAAGAAGATGAATATAACAAAGAATGTATATACTAAAATGGGCCAAAAATATTGGCTGTACAATTAGCCTGGGAATGCTTGTGAAAAGTAAAAACAAAAATATTCAGAAATTACTCACTGTTGGAAAACTTTTACAAAATGTTCTATCAATATTACATGATACCTATAGAAATAGCCAAAATGCAGCCACAACTGAAAAATACTTGTTGGAAATTTAAACAAACAATGGGATACTTTTTCATATGTGGTGGTCCTGAAAGAAGGCAAAACAATTGTGGACTGAGATCCATCCAACTATAGAAAAAGTATTAAAAATACCCATGCATCCAGAGACATTCTTACTAGATAATAGATATCTCACTTTTGAAGACATATGACAGACTTTTCATTCTGATGGCAACTGCAGTAAGAATTGTTTATGTGCGGACATGGAGACTGGAAGAAACACCAAAAATGGAAGAATGGATAATAAAAGTAATTGAAATAGCGGAAATTGACATTTTGCCAGGATATCTTCAGATAGAAGACCCTTCAATATTCTAGAAAGACTGGGAACTCTTCAAAATTTCCTAGAAGAAAAGAAAATTCCAACATGGGGATTCCATGTTTAAAATGTTGATCTATTACATTGTATTTACTCAATGGCCTAGGTAATGTGGAAACAACCATCATTCTTATGTACAGTGTTCACTACTTTGTGGTTCACTTTTCGCAGATTCACTGTTTCGCGGTTTTTCAATAAACTCTAAAAGAATATTATACATCATAAAAAATTACAATTTACAGCCTAAGGAAGGGAGGAAGGAGAAGCCAAAGGGAGAGAAAAGGAGCCCAAGCGGCAACAGGAGAAGGAGGCGATTTATTAATACATAATTGGTTGATAAAGGCTTAAAATAGTGTATAACTACTAAAATAATGTATAAATATTAAAATAAATATAGTGTTCCTACTTTGCAGATTTTCATTTATTGCGGGTGGTCCTGGAACCTAACCCCTGCAATAAGTGAGGGAACAGTGTATATTAAAGAAGGATATGTAAAAATTTGATGCTATATTTCAATTTTTTTAAAAAGGAAACATTATTTGCAATATATTGTGATGATAACAGGGGTTTTTTTGGGGGGGAGAGATACTTTGACCTCAATTAATATACCTTTACACCCTGTCCAGTTTTAACAGAAGTGGTTTGTGCCTCACCCCAAGACACTGCAACTGAATACTTCATTTATAGAAATACTGCTCCAGCTCTGAGCATTTCAAGGAAGTTTTCCCATGAGGTTATGCAGTCATCAAAGGCCTCTCTTACATAGCCTTCATTTTTAAGAAGGCATATCCAGAATCTAACCAGAGTATTTGATTACAAATAATATTACATGAATAATGGATTATGAATTTGAAACATTTATTTTTTAGTATCGATGTATTGTGCAGGTTTGACATTTAGTTAAGTTTAGTTTGATGAAAGCTTTGTACACATGTATAGGATGCATCTTTTTAAAAAGTAAAAAAAAAATAGCATTGCATATTTCCTTTATTGATAATCGTGCAAACCAAAATCATTTCAGAAAGAGGGCATGTATAATTAGATAACAGTTTTACAAGTATATCTGATAGGACTGTTAGACATTTTTGGTTTCTGTTGAAATGTGTACAGTTGTATCATCTTTTACGATACAATTGTATTTATTTATTTATTTATTTATTTATTTATTTATTTATTTTATATACTACACTTCTCCCCCAGGGGGACCCAATGTAGGCTGTGTTTTTAAAAAATCTATATCTTGCATATTGCTATACATTTGAATTGCTATGTAAGTGCACTTTTCTTAGGACAATACAGGAAATAGATGTTGTCTTTTCTGCACCATGTGTTTGTGAAAATAGGAAGAACCCCTCCCCTGAACTATTTTTCCCATGAGGTTTCTGCTGTTTGAGGCCTGGCCTTCTAATATCACTGAGGATTTTTTGGTTTCTGCCATCAAAGTGATTGGTAGGAAAGGAAACTCGTGTTCTTGGGAATGAATGCTAAACCTGCTGTTTTCCTCTGCTGATGAACATTTACAGGGCTGGCTCAAGATATGATGCCGCCTAAAAGCATCTGAATATGATCTCAATGTTGGTTGGTAGAATAATGTCCACTGTCACTCCTGAGAGCGATAGCTTGTTCTCCAAATAGTGCTGTGCTACCATGCAACCCAGTGTTTGAATGCACCGTTTGAGCAAAGCAATGCCTGCTGGTGAAATGTGTGGACTTGGCTGGCCACCTTTCTGCCTGCTCATTCATACTGAGATCTTTTTGAAGTGTGTGGAGATGGGTCACTTTAAAATGTGAAGGTATGTTGGTGTGTAGTACACATTGGTGTACTGACAGAATGGCGGCCACGTACGGGGGGCGGGGGTGGAATCTGTGTCCCTATCGCAAACTGCAGACCTCATATCTCCTCTCTTTGTGTTGCGAGTGTCTATAGATTTGACAACTGGGGAATATTGTGACTAAAGTGCAAAGAAAAAGCTTTAATGCTAAACAAAGAACAAGAAAAATACAGCTTGATCTTCTGAGAAAAAGAGGATAGGTCAGAGAGTTTTTTCTCTCTGAAATAGGAATGAAAGCTGGATCAGACAGGGTTCCTGATCTAACCTGGCATCTCCTCTTTTCTTTCAGATAAAATGTGAGGCTAAATTGCCTTTGCCCAAAACCAAAAATAACAACAGCAACAACTGTAAAAAGGGCTCAAATGAGAATAAAACCAAGGCTTCTGCAGGCAATGAATTTCAAGCAGATGAACAGGCATTCCTTGTGGCACTTTATAAATATATGAAAGAAAGAAAAACACCAATTGAACGGATACCCTACCTCGGTTTTAAGCAGAGTAAGTAGAATTTTCAATGCAATTTTGTTTGATGCGTTAGAACAAATTGGTACCTGGGTTTGATTCAGTAGGAAAACTTTGTGAACTTATATGGCCTAGTGTAACCCTCTGATTTGAAATTTTATGCTAATCACTGACATCCAAAGATGCATTTAGCCCTGTTCATGGCCTTTGGCATGGCTGGTGGGATTTTGGGCTTTTAAAAATATTTGAACAGCACACACCACCTTCTCATGTCTCCTCAACTTACTGAGTGGTTTGCCATATGACATGGATGTGAAGGGAATGAGGAAGATGCTATTTGAGAAACACAAGACAGAGGCTTCTTCAGGCAGAACTTGTACCTCATTGGATCCCAGCGATTAAGACACAGCAAAATACACAAACACACACACAAACACACACACACACACAGAAAGACAGAGGTATACTGGGCGTGTGTCTTGCGTCAAGCCAGAATTTTTATTTTCGTATTCATAACCACCCATATGTATTTTTCATCCCGAGTGTAGCAGCAGATCTCCCTTCTGGGCATTTTCTGCAAATGTATATTGTAATCATATATGCAATTGCCTGAGAGTAAACCCCATTGAACTTACTTCTGAGTACATATGTGTAGGAAGGCAGTGTTATAGTTTCAAAATACTCAGCCAGTGACCAGAAATAAACATGTTTATAAGGTTTCTGCTTTTTCTCTCCCTTATACCCTGCAGCTAATCTCTTTCTTTGAATTATAATAAGGCATCATTTTATTTTACCCAGATGTTACTTGAGAGGAGAAAAAAGAAACAGCACAGATATTAAGGGAAGATGTTAAGGTGGCTAGAAATTAGAAATGGGAGGTCACAGGGTCCAGAGATCATAATTAACTGAATATAAAAGTAGACATGGCTTATTTAAACACGGAAAGCAATAAAAAATGTTTTGGAATGAGCACTTCTGAGTGTCACTGTTTATAATGCAATAATTGATAGAGAACATGCACTGTAATTAAATTCTGCATAAGCAAGAAAGAATGAACACAGCAAACGATATACAAAGCTGTATTTTTAATATTCGGTAAGATATTTAAATTATTCTAAAGGGAGAATGCCTTACCTGGAAATATTACCTCCCCGAACCTATTGCTACAGATTAAAGCTGTGTGTTATTTTGATGAGGAATGTCAAACCTGTATGTTTTACATAACAATTTACATACCTAATAGCAATTGACACTGATTGCAACAGACCTCTAGCAGCTATTAAAAACTTACATAACTCCAGAATGATTACAATGTTTGCCTGAAAAACCAGCTGCTTGAAATAGAAGTAAAATTAATGTACTATGAACAGCTTTGTTGCATTATGCATTTGATTCCGATTACATCAAGGCCCGAGCAAAGCTCTTGATAGCTAAGAGGAGAGTACAAAGTTCAGTGAGGCTTTTCATTTGAATGTTTGAGTTGTGTGTCTGCATTTAATTAAATTTATTTTTTTGGTTTCATGTCTGTAATAAAGAAACACATTTCACAAAACAGGGAGTGGTGGTGGTGAAGGAGAAATGTATTGGATCTCAATTAACCAGTTTTCAGATGAGATCATTCTTCAACATTGAGCTGAGGCACACTGGATTGTTTGATATTCATTAATATGCCACACTAACTTGTCCTGCAAATATTTTAAGTGCTGCATATGCTTTAGGGGAAGATTACTCAAGAGTAAATGAATTGTTTGCAAAATGGCTGGCATCATTTGCAGTGTTTGTCTGCCTTGACATATGTAAAGACTGATTCAACATAATAATTTTAGACAGCACAGTTGCTGGTAAACATGTATATGTTACTGCCATTTCTTTGCCGTACTCACTGGTTCAATAATGAATGCTACTCACTAGGTAACACTGTAATATATATAATATTTAGAGCCAATTCCAGCAGGGCCAATAATAGGAGCTGCCCATGGTATTGGGATCCATTGACTTAGCAAGATAGGGTAGAAGGAGCAAAATGCAGTCAAACCTATGGTGAATTCTGCATATTTCTTATTGGACAGCACTATACATATGTTCTGAAAAGTGGTAGTTTTACCCCTTTACTTATAAATTGCAGTGAAGTCTTGACCTTAAATGAGTCTACTCAGAAGTAAGCTTTTCCAGTTCAATGGGATTTCCTCCTAGACATCTGTGTGAGTGATTGCATGATATCACTCACTCCAACAGAAAAAAAAGGCAATGTAAAGCAACAGACTGTATGGAAACAGTGCAAACATGTTTTAAAAAGTATATAAACCTCTTAAAGCAAAGTACAATCATGTTAAAAGATCTTTCTCACTGCCTACATTAGATCTTCAGTGTGTGTTATTAGATCTTCAGTGTGTGTTATTATAGTCAAGGAATACTGAGATATGTAGAAGGACTGGTTTATGTCTTTATCACACACATAAGATACTGTTTTTAATAAGCAGAACTTTAGCTACCATTCTGAAATGTCCATAAAACCTGGGTGCTTAAATGTGTTTTTATATTTTATACAAGAAGTCCATAAGCCCTCCAATCTAATCATGTCAGTCAGATTTACTTCATTAAATACTCCCTTCAGTGTCAGCAGTGGTAGAAACGATTTAAAACACAGATACCCCTAGTTATTTTCCAGTTTAAGCTTAAATGCAAAATAGGGAAGTCGGAGTAATAGAAGGGAAAGCAGTAACACTGGAGACACAAGGTAGACAAGTCCAGATGACAGGAAAGAGCAAAGCAGTTGTCATAATATATAATAGAATAGCTTTATTTGTCATTGTGCTATTGCACAATGAAATTACATGCCTTACCCCGCACACACCACAAAACAATACAGCCATCCCTCCACACCCCCACTACGCAGCCCCAATCAGTGTGAAACCACAGAGTTCATATCTTGTGGTATTTTAAGCAAAACTTCACAATTTTTTTGTAGAACAAGTTCCAAAATAAATGAAAAACACAAAAAAGTCACACATTTGCTTGCAGAGAGAAAACATCTGAAATTTTTCATTCTCACAAGTGAAAGCAAAATAAGTGATGTAGCTCTCTAGTATCCCTTCTAAAATGTTGCCCATCAAAATAAAGTTTTCATGATAGATTCTAAAGGTCTCACCAGCAGACAGATTGATGATGCTTGGAAGGTGTTTCCTATAGGCACCTTACGTTCTGAGCTTCATGTACACATACATTATATAGTCCAGAGTACATGAATTATTTAGAGGCCATGTACCCTGCATGCAGATCAATAGAACAAATTGCCATGTGTTCACACAGTGCCAGTCTGATTCTAACAGTAACACATCTTGTTACGTAAAGAAAAAATTGAAGAGCGAGCAAAACCATAAAAGTTAGGTTTGGTGAGAGAGCTAGGACCCAGAATTTCCTGCTGGACTTATAGGAGCTTCCATCCACAAATGGATTCTCCTTCCCAGGCATGTTGTATTGTTACTTCCTTCATTCCAGCCAGGATAGAAGGACTGTGCTGGCTGGAGGTGATGGGAGCTGTAGTCTATCACATCTGGATATAGCCTGGTCTTGATTTTCCTCACCCTTCAGGTTCCATGCATGGAAAAAGCTGCCTTGCTCCACACAAATTGAAATCTTTTTCCTTGTGTGAAAGAGTATCTCTGGATCCTAGCCAAAATGTCTCATCTAAATGGCAAGGAACAGTTGTTTAATCAATGACTGCTTTGTGCACACACTCCCAGTTATTTCTACATCAATTAGATCACATTAAGGAAAAACAACGCCTCCATTTTAAACAATAAATATGTTAGTTCTCCAAAAAACCATATAAACCAAAGCTTATGTTATTTTAAAGAAATGCATTTTCCTTGTTATTCTGGAAATGTTTTAACCTCAATAATAACTTTGTTTATACTCCTAACTGCATCTCAATGGAACCTTTCCCTTTTAAGAAAAAAGCATATGTGCAAAGCCAGTGTTTGCTGTCTGAATTATGTAAATGTTATTTGCAAAATCGTGTGATTTTTGTCTAAACCTTTTTCTATTGATATGCAATTGTAATCATTTTGCTTCACTGTATAAGAAAAAATGTTTGATTTGCATTTCTTTGAAAGAAGTTGGTTAATGCAATGCTTATCTAAATACTTATTGTCCCTCTAACAGTTAACCTTTGGACTATGTTTCAAGCTGCTCAAAAACTGGGAGGATATGAAACAGTAAGTGTTTAAGTAATTTAAATGGAAAAAAGTGCAATCTAACTTTTCCCTGTATTGGATGTTGTTGTTATGAAAACACTCTCACAAAGGAAGCTATCATGTAGTGAGCATTCAAGCACTTTAGTCATATGCCCTCCCCTCCTCCTTTTTCTTTTTTGGATGCAGCCCCAATTAGTTCCAGGTTTGGCAAAACTGTAAATTTGTTGTTTAAAAAAATATCTGAGTGGAAAACATGTGTAACTCTTCCTTGTCAAGGAAATTGGTTGGGTCTGTAATTTTTTCCCATGTTCAGAAAGGGCTATTCCAGTACAACAATCCAAGATTGCATAAAACACAATTTCACTTGGCATGGTCCCTGACATCTGTTCATTCTGAATAGGGGAAACATATTAAATGCTTTCCAAAGTAGTCAGCATTGTCCATTAGGAAATCGCTTGGTGCACTATCTTTTCTTACTGTGAGTGGTAAAAGATCTTTATTAGAAAAGGGTCAGAGTGCCATATAAACAGGAAGTTATACAAAGTATAAAGTAATGGTGGGGAGGCAGGAGGGAGGAACTGATGCTTTTTATCAACTAACCATATCTGACATGGCCACTTTATTTTTAGCTCATGGGGAAATTTGATGGTTGTGGATTTTACAGCATGTATTCCAAACCAATAAAATATTGGAGCAACAAACTATGATTAAGATCTTGAAATGAGAAGAAAGAGCTCCTTTAATATGGCACATAGAGATGGCATCTCTAATAAAACCAATTTGAAATAAAACGATCGTCATTGGAAATATTTCCCCTTCCCATGATGCTCAGATTAGTTTGTGAATTTCCTGCCACAGTTCAATGTAAAAAAAAAAGAAAAGGATGTATATATAAGTTTCTTCACCCTCTCACTCTTTCTTTTTAACTTTGTTCATCAAGCATTAATCTAGGTTCATCTACACCACAATGAAATAACAGAGGAGCATGAAAGCTGAAATTAATTTAATCTAAAATGTAACCATCCTAGTATTCATCTCTTAGAACAAAGCCTATTGTTCTCTTCATTTTTAATTCCTATTTTGTCAGCTGTGCTTGAGATCTTTCTGGAATGATTAGGAAAATAATGATCACATGTATAGGAGTTATCTTCAGGTTAGATTTGCCTTAATATATACTTCAGTATGTTTATTTTCTAAAAGTAAACCTACGTTCAGTGGGTCTTGCTTTTGATGTATGTTGAACATTTGATTGCAGTCTTAAAGTGTTACGATTTTGCACTTAAAATATGAAAACAAATAGGTAAAATTTATACATTGCACTAAAGTTCAGCTACACAAATTGACCCCTGGTTTGGTCTAATGTATAAAATAACTATGAGATGTGGCCAGCCATTGAATCATAATTACCAGCTGTTGTTAGATACAAATTGTCAAACTAAAGTAACTTAGAAAATGAAATTTCAAAAATGCTGACATTGAAACATTATTTTTTATTTTTATTTTTTTTTTCGTGTCAGGAGCAACCGGAGTGAGAGAATTGGCCGTCTGCAAGGACGTTGCCCAGGGGACGCCCGGATGTTTTTTGATGTTTTACCATCCTTGTGGGAGGCTTCTCTCATGACCCCGCATGGAGCTGGAGCTGATAGAGGGAGCTCATCCACGCTCTCCCCGGGACATTGAAACATCAACCATCTTGATTTGGATTCCCAAGTGTGGCCCAAGTGTGGCCAACTGAACTGAGATTGTGATCACTTGTAACAGAAAAGATAATTGCTTTATCCAACCAGTGGCTAAAACTAAAATAAAGAGCTCTTTTAGAAGAAAAGATGAAAGCTGACAGCTCTACATTGATCAAACAGGATCAACAGGGAAAGTTATATTACTGGTCCATATTCTTTCATTGGGAGATAGGCAATTGCCTACTAGTCATGGGCCCACTTACTATCTCATCTGCTTATTTCATGTTTTCATGCTGTTTGTTTATTCGGAATTCACTAAACGGTACAATCCCCCCCCCCCCCCTCCCCGGAATAGAAATATCAGTGAAACAGAAAAAAGTAGAAATGGTAACTGTTTGGTCGGCTGATTTTCGGAGCACCGAGTGTCTCTTACTCAGTGCTCATAGCACCTGGCAGGGGCTACATCCAGGCGCTCAGCATGCTCGAATGTAGGTCCTGGCTGGCAGGACCTAGTACAGGCCCTGGTTGGCAAGACCTACAGCTGAGCGCTTGGTGCTCATACTAGACCCAGCTAGCTGGGCCCACAGCTGAGCACTAGGCACTGGTCACGTGACATGCTCAGATGTAGACCGTGCCAGGCCCTGGCACTTTGCCACCAATGAGCCAAAAATCTTTGGGAGTTTTTTTGGACCTTGAATAGAAAAACTTATTTGGATAGGCACCCCTTTTCGGAAGCAGCAGACGGAACTGGAAACAGGGTCATACGAATGGGACAAAGAGAAACAGATAGTTTTTGTTTTTGTTTTTAATTCTTATAGCGTTTTATAGTGTTTTCAGTGTTTTATTGTACAATGTTTTATGCTGATTTTATATTGGAAACTGCCCTGAGTCCCTTTTGGGAGAGAGGGCGGTATACAAATAAACTTTTACTTACTTACTTACTTACTTACTTACTTACTATAGTGTTTCCATACAAATGCACGAGACTATTGCCTACTATAGCTAGAAGCAAACTCTCTCACAGATCCTGTTTTAAAGAATTATCTCCCCAGTGATAGTTGTATTCAACTCTGTTAGTTTTTAGGAGAGAAATAATGAATATATTTTTCTGTTTTAGAAAGCTGTTAAACTGAAATCTTCTCTTGGACTGAATTTTAATATAAAATTTGTCTACTGTAATTGTATTTGATTTAGATAGTCTGCGTTCTCATCTTTTATTTTTTTATGTTTGCCTTTTCATAAGACATATCTGTTCTTCAAGAAAGAAAATATGTTCCTGGCTAAATGGCGATATCCGCATTTTGCTTGAATTTCATTTGAAGTGAATTTTTGTTGCATTTCTTTGGAGTCAGTAAAGGATCTTAAATGTCTGGCTGGAATTCAGTCCTAGCTTTATTTAACATATGGTGGAAACGTTCTTGTAAATATTCATATGCTGACATCCCAATTCAGAAGACATTTATTGGACTTGCATCCCACTGATTGTTAAAATGTACTCCCAAGTAATGTGTTTAGAATTACCTTTTACAGAGATACTGGAAAAGAACAGGAGAGACCATTGTAAGTGTGGCTTTGGATTATATACATTTTACAGACAGTGAGCAGATAAGAGTACTGTAGTTCTTACGTTTGCTAATAAAATGAAGAACTAATGGATTGCTAAGCAGTACCTGTAAATTTTTAATTGAAGTGGATGCAGTCTTTACTTAGGAGAATAGATGTTTTCAGGTTTTGAAGACTGCTTCACTATCTGCAAAGCTAGTCCATTAATCATCTGGGGGCAAAAAACAAACCTTTCATGTTTAAAACAGAAAGTATTTTAGTTTTTAAAATGCAAATGTGAGTTAGTTTTTATCTCCCAAATCTAATCATTTATCTTTTCATTATGCATAAAAATAAATAAACATAATACAGTAGCAGTTTTCACCGAACTACAAAGAGCTCTGCATAAAACAGTTTAACTGCTTACAGCAATTACGTATGATAGCAAATACTTCATTACAGATTAAAAATAAAATAGTTGTGCACACCTAACTTTACCAATAAAAATATCAAAAGAAGATACACACAGCTATCTTCAACACACATCCTAAGTTGCAAAGTGAGTGGTTTTATGACCTTGGAAATCCAAATTACTACTACAGAACTCATCACTTTCCCCTCTATTTATTCCTTTTCTCTTCTTGTTCTTTCATATTTATTTGAATGGACTCTGAATGTACAGAGATCAAAGAGATAACAAGTCCAGCTTACTCTCCTAAATTGGATCTTTCTTCTCAAAGATACAGGCTTAAATGGAATTGTTAGTTACAACTGGAGCAAACCTAATGAATTAACTGGATTTAGATATGTGATGATTAATCATCCAGGATGCAATTCAATGGGTCTGTTCTAGTTGGGACTAACCACTGTATTTAGGCCAAAATATTTCCTTTTGCTATTGGCATGTGTGGAAGAGAATTCTAGTTGTGTTTAAATTGATTGAACAGATAAAAATGTTTGATTTGGGAGTTACTAATTTCTTCACAATGACCTGAATGTGTGGTATTCCTTATTATTAGATCTTCTTTTTTAATGGTCCATGGGGTTGAATTTATTGCTCCAAGTCAGGGAATAGTCCAGCTATAGCAGCCAAGATGGGAGCTGATAAACTCCCATCTGCCTGTTGCCAATCAAACACTGGCTGTCATATAACAAAGATGCAAATGAATGAGTCATTATATTATAGGCATGAGAGAGAAAGGTAAAATAGTGGCAGTTTATTACTGTCTTCAGCCTAATGTTGCTTGTTCTATGAACAAGCTGGAACATTTACATGAAGAGGGATTGTTTTTCTGATGACTCACAATAAATGGCTTATTTTTCTCTGAGTTAACATTAAAGCAGTGTTTCGGAAGTAATGCTGTCATGCTGTAGGAAGGTCCCCCCTCCCTTTTACACTAGATTCCAAACATAGCTTTGGGGCATCAGTCATCATTTAAAATCAAAAGATATATATATACTGACAGCATTTCCTAAGGCATTCTGCTTTCCCCTAAATCTCATTTTCTGATTTGCTTTGGCTGCAGTAGTGATCTCTCTCTCTCTTTCAGATTCCACTTCCACTATATAGTATCCTATATTTATATACCTTCAGCTCAGGTCTGTTTTCTAACTCAAGCAGATGTGCCTTTATTGGTGTTTTATGGTAAAATTAGCTCACATAGATCAGTGAGGTGCAGCTTGTACATAAAAAGCAGAGCTTTAAAAAGTTACTTTTTGGATAACAATGTCCAGAATCCTAAACTGGTTGAAGGAACCTGGGTAGCTCTGGTCCAAAAAAAGGAACTTTTCCACACTCAGATGAAAATGAATGTGGTGGATAATATCTAGGTCTGGCTCGTAGGCCAGTCACCTGCTTTGGATATCATCCACAAAAGACACAAGGGTGATGACCTTTTCCAGGCATTCATCCTCATACATTGTACAGAGTATACTATATCTGAAGATGGAAGTTCCATCCAACATGCAGCTATAAATGTCCATGACATAAAATATTACATATAGATTAACATGAATAGTCCTACCACTTTAAAACAGGGTATTGCGGCATTTGACAAAAGAGCACTAATGGTCCTTAATTATGGAGGATGTGTAGCTGGGGAAACTCTTAGGCTGAAAGAATATACAATTTATCAAGTGGAAGTATGAGGAAGATTAAAGTGTGTAGCAAATTTCAGTCTAAAGAAAGTCAAAAATGGATTGATTAATTGAAGGATTGATTTCTTACATTTATATTCTGCCTTTCCTCCAGTGAGCTCAAAGCAGCATAGCTGGTTCTCCATACAAATTTGTGATGGGAGTCAGATTGGAAATTGACAGATGTTATCCAGTGATTTTTATGGGTTGGTAGATACTTGATTCTGGATAGCTTCAGGGGTCTGAAATCTGGTTCAGGATGACCCCCCCCCCCTGCAACAGATTATTGTATGTGTGTGTTAAAAATACACACCAGATTTTGCCCAAATCAAAGTTGTTGAGTGAAAAAGCAAAGGCACGTTCTCAATATTTGCGACACCCCCTCTCTCATACACAGACTTGCACACACAAACATGCCCCAGACTGTAAAAGGTCTCTTTTAGAATGGTTTGGAACAAAAACATTATGTGCTCAAATACTTAAATATAACAGGAATGGCGAATTTCCACATGGACAGCCATCTGCTCTGAGTTTTCTCACCGGGCAGGAGCCGAGCAGAGCAGTGGATTTGCAACTGTGATCCATGTGTGTATGTGTTTCAGATTGGGTAGAGTGTTGTGTGCAAGGAACAGGAGCGCACAGCATTCCTACTGTGTACAGAAATGAGCCACTGATTGGAACAGGGCATGAGTACAGTTGAGTCCATGTCAGCAGTAACATTCGGTTTGCTTCCACTCTGCTATTTGAGGACGCATGCAGAGAGAGAGAGAGAGAAAAAAATAGCTTGAATCCTCAATGTTCTTTAATCTGAAGAAATCTAAACCTTTCAGTTGCCCTCAGCTTCTCACTATTCAAGAAACGGAGTGCTTAGCAACCAAATGCAAGATAACAATTTAAAATTCTGTCATTCTGCTGTTGTTGCAGGATTTTTCTGTTTGCTATTGCAAAGCCCACCTAAAGCATTGTTAGTAAAACTGTATCACTCCCAAACAGGCTAAATAGCAAACTGTAGCACAGAATGGCCAGTATGGGAGAAGATCAAAGACACTTTCTGTCTACGTGATTTGGGAACATCAGTTAGAACATCCCAGTAAAGGCTGACATTAAATAACTAACAGTTTGCTACCTTTTGAACAACCAAAATCTGACCAAGTGGAGATTTTAACCATGGTCTCTCTGAGTATTTCTAAAACAGGCATGGTTCTACACCTCAATAAGTAAAAACATGAGATCAGATCTCAATAAGTAAAAACGTGAGATTGGGGAGATAGGGTGGAATAAAAATAAAGTTTTATTAGTCTTATTAAAACCATAATTTTCTTGCTCACAGTTGGTAGCCTCAGGTAAAATAGTACAGTAGTCCTGAACAATATGGCTAGTTCCTTTAAAATCAGTTTGGGATCAGAGATGAACACTGGAAATAACCAAAAATTCTGAAAGAACTCACTGAAAACATTATAATTTTGACTTCTATACACATGAGCGACCTTATATTTTAAGGCTCAAAGGCACATGTAATTAGAGGTACATATGCAGTCAACTATTAAAGCATTTATTATTAATATTAACTGGATAGGTTTAATGTGTCCTCTTTTTAAAATGCTAATGATTATATAGAACCATTTCATACACTGAATAAAGTAGCAATTACTACAACCTCCGTACTATGCAGTTTCCTTTAACAGGACAGCAGAACATCAAGTACAGTAGAGTCTCACTTATCCAACATAAACGGGCCGGCAGAACGTTGGATAAGTGAATATGTTGGATAATAAGGAGGGATTAAGGAAAAACCTATTTAACATCAAATTAGGTTATGATTTTACAAATTAAGCACCAAAACATCATGTTATACAACAAATTTGACAGAAAAAGTAGTTCAATACGCAGTAATGCTATGTAGGAATTACTGTATTTACGGATTTAGCACCAAAATATCACGATGTATTGAAAACATTGACTACAAAAATGCGTTGGATAATCCAAAACATTGGATAAGTGAGTGTTGGATAAGTGAAACTCTACTGTATATGCGATATTAAAATCTATTTCAAAGGTGCCTCTTTTAATATGTTACACTTGGTATTTGAAACTGCCAATTCAGATGGAAGGAATGCACCCTCAAAAACATGAGTAGATTAACCCCATCATACTGTAATGTTTTTCTTGTCTTCAAATTTGAGTAAAAATGAATGGGCACCATTGCAGTCAATGTGCTTCTTTAAAAGAGAAGAAGGCAAATACTCAATTTATTCTTTGTCATAATAAGTCCCAAGCTATTACAAATATACTGAATTTTATTTTTCTCAAGAAACTAATATTTAGTGGCCCATTCTGTTTTATCATATTTCTGCCCATTTTTCCATGTAGATACTAAGCAACTTAGTCATTACTGACATTACAAAAGACAGATTATAAAATAATTATTGTTGCCCCTTTTTAGATGCAAAAATGGATAAGCAAACTTATTTGAAATTATGCTTTTTTGTTGATTCTACATTCTAGTATTTAGGCGCGAGAGGCAGTACCAGCACAGGTTCAGATGCCACCACCCCGCCTTCTCCGTCGCCTTGGGCTGGACAGTATCAAATTGCATGGGTTCCGCCACGTCTGCTACTAGAGGGGTATCAGAGGCATGCCACCAGGTTGCCCACTCTGCAGTTCCCCTCTGCAGCTGGCACCAATTTAAAATCATTCCATCCAGCTAAAGGCATAGGGTGATCAACTCCTCCAAAGAGGTAGTGGCTGGCGCCCAGGCGATCTCCTCCTGCAGCTCCAGATTTAATCCCGTGGCAAATTGACTCCATAGCACAGAATCCTTCCAATCGAATTGCTTGGACAGGACCATGAAATCAGCAATATATTGAGCCAACGGACCATTGTGCTGATGGAGCTGCCAAATCTTCCAGTCAGCCAGTTCACCCAAATCCAGACTTCCTCAAGTCAGTTTTATATTTTCCATTAATGTTGCCACTGTGCACAACACAGAAGACAGGGTCATCTTCAAACTAGATGCCTAAGGAAGTACAGGTTCAGAAAGCAAATTGAAAATAAATCCCACTTTAGAGTTTTCATCTGGAAAATCCATGGCCCGGGTTTATAGATAAAATTTACATTGGCAAATAAAGGAATTCATCAATCTGGCCTCTCCTGAGAACTCTTCAGGAAGAGCCAGCAGAGCCTTATGAGGCCTGGCAGCCACCCTGGTATGGCCTTGCTCATCCCGTACGGCCATGAGTTCAGAATGAAGTGATTAGATCTCCTGCTGCATCAAGTGGAACTTGTGAGCCCCCACAAAGACCTGCTGCCCTGGTTGCATAGCGGCTGCTGCATCCATAAGTCCCTGTGGTGGCTGCTGTGACATGATCTCAAAAAGGTGAAAAAGGTGGATGGTAAGGACAAATTGTTGCACCCCAGCCGTGGGACACCCTTTCACCCAGACACCATCCACAAAATCCCTAACCCTCTATGGTATTATTGTGACGTGGTGGAGGGATTTGATGTTCAGTAGACTTACTGTGAATAAAGTACCCAGGTTTCATCTATACATACCTAAAAAAAACATGTTCTCTCTAGAACTATTCTAGGTCCTCCTGGTGATTTTATGGTATGCTTTGACTAGAAGTTCCCATAGAGTAACCCTGGAGGACCTAGCAAATTCCTAAAGAGGATATTGTACAATAGATCATAGTTAAAATAGCTGCTACTTGCTAGATGGTTCTGTGCAAACTACCTCTCCATCATGTAATGTTGGCACATTTTTCACTAAGGAAGAAAAGAGAAAAGGGGAGATTTTGATGAAGCAACATCAAGTGAAGAAGATTTAGTATTGATTTGGATAATATTAAACGTAAGTGGCTGTGCTCTTAAAATGATTGCAGCAATGATTTCTGAACTCTCCAGTGACAAGTGCCTTGTTCACACCCTTAATGAAGATAATAACATCAGGCTTTTGTTTCTTTTAAAAATTAAATAAGATATAGTGTCAAAATTTCCAGGAACTGGGTATTTCAGCACCATGTCAGCATAACTTAGCACAATCACTATGGTAAATAAGTAATGCTGCCTATTGATTTTGGAGCAAACATAATTCCAAAACCAAATTGAATTTGGATTAGAAAATAAATGTTCTATTAAGCATTTCCACACCTTTAAATTAACATTAACAGATGGAAATAGGAACATCTGTTCTGCTAAAATATTCATTTATCTCAAAGTTATTTGATTTTAATTGAAACAGCACAATGAGTACAAAAACAGCACACTTTATAGTGGTCTTTAAAACTATCAGCTTTTGGCACAGAATCCAAGATGAGATATTATTGGCTTTTGTGGCACTTCATTTCTCAGAACTAGCAGACTTGAATTGGCATCTTCCTATAACTATTTCCCATAACTATATAACCCTCAAGGATCATAAAATCGTGTTCTTATTCCACTCCTGTTTCCTAGATGGCATCATCCATATGTGGTTGATTTTTCAGAGTCTGACTTGGTTAAAAATACATAAACCAAGCTATTGAGTGTTTTGTCCCTATATATTATGGTGGGCAGCTGCAGTGGATCTGGAGACCATTTTCCTGCCTCTGGGATCCTCTGAAAGCTATGCATATTGCCAAAAATTGGGGTGCGGATCAAAACTGGAGGTGGTTGAGCATCCCTTATCTGGAATTCTGAAATACAGAATAGTACAAAATCTGAAATTGTCTACACGGATTAATGAGATAGTGACACCTTTGCATTCTTATAGTTCGATGTTCTCACACATAATTATGTAAAACATTGCAGAAAATAACCTTCAGGCTACTATGTGTATAAAATGCATATGAAACATATATGATTTTCATGTTTAGACTTGGGGCCCACCTGTAAGGTATCTCATTATGTATATATATGCAAATACATGTATTAAAAAATCTGGGCAAAATCCAAAATACTTCTGGTCCCAAACATTGTGGATAAGGAATACTCAACCTGCCTTTCTTTATGTGAAACAGTATGTACATGGTAGGCTATTTATTGACTTTTGACACATGAGTTATAGTGACCATATTCTAAGGTTCTGTCAACCACATCGATTCAGAAGAGCTTTACTAGTGCCTTTCTTTAAGACTAGACAGAGTATGACTTGTCCAAGGTTATGCAGTGGGTTTCATGGCAGAGTTTGAACCCTGGTCTCCTAGACTCCTAGTGTTTACACTCATCCATTATGCATGGTGATACCAGTGACATCTTAATTCGTTAGCTAGAAAAGCAGACTGATCTTCTCTGTTATGCACATTTTCTGCATGTGGCATGTGTATAAATCAAATACTAGATTGGCACATGCACAGCCATATTGTGTGGATTTCCTTATAAGGGACAAAGACGTTTCTGTTTTTTTACTGTGCTCAAGATTGGTTAGGACATTGTATGAAGGGAACAGTTGTTCTGCAAGCACAACATCTCTATAGTTGTGTAGGAGAATCATTTTTAATTTGAACACGGTGTACCCATACAATATCTAGAACAGTTCCTGCCAGAAGGCCCATTCACAGTGGCCAGTAGTAGCAAGGAGTAATGGAAAGCATTATCTAAACAATCTGGGGGACCAAACTTTCCCTAACCTTGGTCTGTAGTTCTGGAGTTGTTCTTTCAAGATGACCAAAAGATTTGGAGCTAGGTTGCAATTGAATAAGTTTCCTATATTTATTACAATTTTTCAAAATTTGAATTATTTTGTACTACAGATGAACAAATAGGCATTTTGAATTAACTTGCATCTAGAAGTACGTAGTAGTTTGGTTTAATGGGAACAAAACAAAGATAAGCTTCAAGGGTGTTTCTCTGAAATTATAACATCACCAAATAACATGTCTTTTGCTTTTGAAGCCTGCTTTTTGCAAAGGAAGCATTTTATCTTTATGGGAAGTAAGAAAAGGCGTCATTGGGAAGGCCATTTAATGCTAATCGAGGTGATTAATTACAACATTCACACTGGCCTCCAACAGACAAGAGTTCTTTTCCCCACCCAGGATCTTCCACAGATATATAAACCTTCCTTGCTTAGTTTCTTCATATACCTCACAACCTCTGAGGATGCCTACCATAGATGTGGGCGAAATTCAGGAGAGAACACTTATGGAACATGGCCATACTGCCCGGAAAACACACAACAACCCCAAAGGCGCCATTTACCCTATAATATTTAACTGCTGTACTCGTCTCCTCTTTTTAGATTAAAATTACAGGCCCCTAGATTGCAAGTTTTGATATTTGTTTTCTTTTGATTGCTGCCTTTGGCTCCTTAGTGAACTTCAGCGGCAGCACTGTGGGTAACGTAAAGAAGTCTGTGGGCCTGAATATATTAAACACCACAGCATTCCTCAAAAATGAGAAAATTTGACCACAATTTCAAAATCTAAAACTTTCCACTAAGCCCTGCCTGAGTTGCATGCAAAAAAAAAAAAAAAACCTGTTAACGGCCTTCATTGTTTTCTTCTTCCATTCCTGTTTTAGTTCTGGTTAAAATATTACAGATAACATATAATGAAGTGGCACCCAAAACAATTATTTTATCAGATCTTCCCTTTATTATTCTATTGATCCCTGTGTGAATTGCACCACAGTGTGCAACTTAATACTGTACAGGATGTTTATTTTCTTCCATTTAGCCATATATAGGGCATAGCTCAGATATTAACCTTGGAGAGTGTTTAGATTCATTACCATTTGATCTATATATTTCAGTGACACTGGTGGATGGAAATAAACAGCTTGTACCATATTGAGTTACACAGGCAGCGTTTATATGAGGATTTAGGGGAGCCTGTGATGGATTAAGGGTTTGCAATGGATTCATTTCCACTAACACAGTTAAAATAACTATGTAATCATTATTTGTGCTTAGTTTGAGATTCATTTTCATAATTTACCAAGGGATTTGTCTGCATACATTCTGATGGTTAATGGTCCTCGATTGATTGAAGCGCCTTTTCGAGAAATTGCATGCACAAAATAGTAAAATTGCTTGTTAATGAGAAAGCAGTAAAATCAAATTGTACAAAAAAGATTTATGTGAAACAAATCAGTAAAACAGCATCTTTTGCTTTAACAAAGAGCCAGAGATAGAGTCAATCTATTCTGCAGAAGCTTTACCAGTGCTTGTATTACATGCTATTATAAATGTCTCATGTACTGTATATATTTGTTGCTATGAACTCAAACACTGCACAGAGAGACAGAGAGATCTGTAAAGATGCAAGATTACATTTCCCATTGCCACTTTTGCAGATAACAGCCCGTCGACAATGGAAACATATTTATGATGAATTAGGTGGTAACCCTGGAAGCACAAGTGCAGCCACATGTACTCGTAGACATTATGAAAGGTAAGATAATAAATGTGAAATGCTTGTTTAATAAAGGAGAAAAATTAATTTGGAAAGCTTTAAAAATCTTTTGTAAGGAGTTGGAGGCATGGGGTGGAGGGAAATTACTGACACACAATAAATATTCTATCACCAGTTCAGTTGTATAATATTGTCATTTAAATTGGGGGGCTGGGGGGGGGGAAACGACAAACAATTGTGTGTCTCATTCCTTACTACTTCATACCATCATTGTGCCAAAGCTTATGCAATACAAAAGCTGTAACAAATGAGCAAACTGGATGACAGTGTGAGGGTGGAAAAAAAAGAATAATAACTGGTTGGGCCATTTTTTTCCAAAGTCATTCCACATTTACAGGCACATCATGCAATGTATAGCTATCTTCAGATTAGTGGGAGGTAGCTAATGAAAGGCATGGGGTGGAGTGGGGACCGATTCCTTCTCTGCTCCTTCCACGTTCTTTCGTCTTCCTGCAGCTGACAACCATTTATCTTTCTAAGTGCAAGAGACTTGCTGTTTTATAAGCATTGATTTTGTACCCTGAGTTAATAATAGTTTCCAAAGCTTAGATATTCAACATACATTGGATAACATGATATGGTTGTGATGCTTCCTTAGAAGAATGTTGAAAAAATATGGCCATTAATAAAATATGTGTGCTTTCAAGCTCTGAAATGAGCAATATGATCTCACGCTCCAGATCACTAACTAGTTGCCTTTAGGGGCCAGGGAAGTGTTTGTTTATCACCATCTTACAGCATTGCATGCTTTTTGGTTTGGCTTTGTTTTGTTTTTGGAAATATACTGGGCATACTTTTCTTTTCTGAAGTGTTATCCAACAGCCACACTAAGAAGCCCAGTAGCATATTGTGTAGAAGACAATTATTGACTTTATATTCCAGAGATTGGTGGATGATCAGACAAAAATGCCATTTTTATCACGTATTAACATGACTAAAAATTGGGATCTACGATGTGATTATACAGAGGTAGATAGTCTGATAAGTAGCTTTTGAAATGTTCTTCACTGGGTATTTTATGATTTTTGTTTTAAAAAAGAAGACATAAGAACTTGTTTATTAAGACATATCTCTCCTTCCACCTAAATCCCAAAAAACATTTAAAAAGAATTACTTAGTCGCCATTCAAAAGTAGCATCCAAGTGGCTTTTGTCTTGTTTAATACAAGGAATTTTACTCATTTATGTCAAAAGTAAATCACTGCAGGTTAACATCATCCCTTACAATATGCTATTTCCAAGTCCTCATTACAACCTCACAAAGACAAAGCAGCTAATTAAGCACATTTAATGAAAAGCATACTTAAAGTGTAACATAACCCACAGGGGTCATCAGTTGTTTCATGTGGTTACGAAGAGGAGAAGGAAAGAGTTGCTTGGTCTGAGTGTGTTACCCCATCCCAAGGCTTTTAATGGGGTGTATCAGAATACTGTCAAGGAGAGAGGACATGTGGCAGCCATATCTGGAATCTCTTTCTCATCATTTGGAGGATAGAGGCTTCTGGTTCTGTTGTACTCCTTCTTAAGAGTGTTTAAGGATTTCAACGAGTCCCTGCATTTCAAGGCAAATCAAGACTGATCCATACCTCAATGTGTTTATTCTTTGGATTGTTAACTTCTTTGAATTCTGTGATATAACACTTAGAAAAGTGTGCTTTTTCAGGTTTACATATCATCCAAATGTCAGTAATGTTTTGGTGCAGATTTTTAAATCAATGCATAATACAAAAATAGAATGCAATGAAGTTATGAATTAACCCATATGCAACTGCCTGAATAGAGTATATGTCTGTTTCTACTTTTATGTTCTAAATGAGCTTCAGTCTGTTTTGAAAATTAGACATTTTCTTTGCAAGTACTAGTTCTCCAGTTTCTTGCTACCTCTGTAAATCTCCTTACGTTTTAGAAGCAATTCACCATTCCTAAAGTGGCAAATTTCACCTATCGTCAGCCCTCTGCGTCCACAGATTCTATATCCACAGATTCAGCTGTCCACAATTTGAAAATATTTTTAAACATTGCAAAAATCTTCTGCCAACCTAGTAGTTTGAAAACATGCAAATGTGAGTAGATCAATAGGTACCGCTCTGGCGGGAAGGTAATGGCACTCCATGCAGTCATGTCAGCCACATGACCTTGGAGGTGTCTTCAGACAACACCAGCTTTTCGGCTTAGAAATGGAGATGAGCACCAACTCCCAGAGTCAGACACAACTGGACTTAATGTCAGGGGAAAACCTTTACCTTTACCTTTATTACTATGATTGCATTAGAAGGAAACAATTATGTAACTCTTCAGGGCATCAGCCTTCAGGTTTGATCCTACCACCTTCAATACATTTATTTCTAGTAGTGGGACTAGGAAGGAGCTCCCCCTTAGATGGTGAAGATCTTCTACTTGTAAAATGAATGCAATAGCACAACGTTGCTTTATAACTAAGCTGGCATCCTCCTCATAGCTTGAACTACAGACCCCATCTACCTCAGCCATGCAGTCTGAAGATGATGGGATTAGTGTCCATGTGTGTGCAAGCGGGGCGGGGGGATATCAGTTTTTCAACAGATGATCTGATAATAAAATATACCATCTCCAATGTGTCTAAAAATCATCAAATTATACATTACCAAATTGCACATAAAAATCCAACTGCTTGTGTTACAGAAGCAGCATGTGCTCAATCTTTCCATAAAACAAAGGAAGGAAAAGGAAAAAAAGATTGAGCATGATCTGAAAGCATTGTAGGCATACTCATGTTTTTATTTGGTATGGCTCACTTCCAGTAAACATTTTCATTTTTAAAAACAAGGCAATGTTGCTGGTGGGTTTGCTAAGTGTTATTTTGGATATGCATTATAATTTTTCTGTTGCCTTATTAATGAGTACAATAATGCAAGCACAGGTTGCCTTGAATTGAATCAATGGATGTTTTTATTTAAAGCCTAGCAGGAATCGTACAATGTCCATGAATCCATTATTGTCGCTGTAGGGCTGACTGGTCTGAACCTGCCTCTCTGATTGGTTTAAATCAAATCAGTCCAAGCACTTCATAAAAATGTCTTTGTCAGCCCAGTTTTGCTTCCAAACCTATTCATCTCTGTCAGTTTTTAATATTAGTACCAGGCTCTTGGCCATAGTCCATTAGTACTGTACTTAATTGCTCGTGTTACAGATGATTACCAATATAAAAAGCATTAATGTTTCCCCATTGTGAAGCTGTTGCTATGTACATGACTCAACACATGCAAAGTGTACAAGTTGTTATTTTGATCATGAGGCTTTAATTTTTCACTGTAATTACCTTAGGTGGTTGCGTAAAATAAAAACAGCCTGTGCCAGATTTACGTAGACAGAGTGGCTCTAATGGGCCCTTCCCCCATCAGTTACACATATTGCCATTTCTGCACACCTCTCTTCTAGGATCCTATCAATAGGAATTGAGAAAACATTGGAAAATGATTGGTTTGTGTTGTCGAAGGCTTTCATGGCCAGAATCACAGGGTTGTTGTATGTCTTTCGGGCTGTGTGGCCATGTTCCAGAAGCATTCTCTCCTGACGTTTCGCCCACATCTATGGCAGGCATCCTCAGAGGTTGTGAGGTATACCCATACCTCACAACCTCTGAGGATGCCTGCCATAGATGTGGGCGAAACGTCAGGAGAGAATGCTTCTGGAACATGGCCACACAGCCCGAAAGACATACAACAACCCAAATGATTGGTTTTCTTCTCAATGTTCATTGCAAAAGAGACAATGAAAGAGATAATGATGTGTGTGTGTCTGTATGTATGTGTGTGCACGCGTGCTCCCCCCAGTTTTCACATCTGAATGTACAAGATATGTGATGGCCAACTTATTTCTCTATTGTGATGGTCGACTTTCATTGTGAGGCGTAATTCTTTATAATGAAGAGGATGTTGTGATTTCTGACAGATTTGAAAAAACAAAACAAGCAAAACAGCACAAGGAAATGCTTTGTGATGTACTTAAGAGTTCGGATTTCTTAAACGAAAGGTAATTTAAAAGGAAGCAGACAATGAGCTTTTCTATAAATTGTCAGCAGAGGAGGGATTTTTCCTCCTTCTCTGGTTGTTCATACTTTTTCTGACAAGTAAATCTGATGCCACCTGACATAAAGTATCAAGATGTATTATTGAGGATGCCAAATCACAAGAATGGTTTAGGAATGCTATTTGTACAACGTGCATGCACACACACACACACACATACACACACACACAGAGAACATGCACATATGGGATAGCTTCCCTTCCCTAATCCTGGGAAAATTAAAATGTGTGAAAGGAAAACCCACACACCCTTCAGTCTGTTGTGGATCTTGGCTAGAAAGGTTAACTTGTTTAGTGTCAGATTGGATACAGTGTTTAGAGGGAAGACTTTTCACATTCCTCTTTTCCTAAGTGAAAGAGTTAATATTCTTGGAGCTTTTCTTAAGACAGTCCCCATGAACATGCTACTTAAGATTGAAAAAGAAGAATATATTGCCAGTGTACCATGTGCATTGCCCCAAATTCTATTCCCACCGTGAGCCTTTCCCCCTTGAAGTTATAGGCAGATCTCCTGTATTCTATGTAAAAAATGCTGTAGCATTCATGTATCCCAATTTCAAACAACATTCATAAATTACTCCTGTCTGAAGACTTTTTGCCAAATAAGACATCTTGGATTACTTGTACAGTATACCAAATGTCTTCCTTCCATTTCTTATGGAAATACTCTAACCTCGTTGAGTCATTGACAGCAGTGTCAACACTGTTGAAGCAGTAAATTTGTAGCAGTAAATTAGGAATCTGGTACACATATAGTCTTTGATGTGTCATGTGCAAAATCCATGACACAGTATCAGCCAACACTTGAGCAAAGACGAAACTACTCACAAATGTAATGAACTGATAAGATGTGAAAGTTTCATCCTTAGAAGTTTGAAACAGCCCAAGCATAAAAGCTTAACAAGCCACATTTATAACAGAATAAACAGTATTAGACTGTTTTGTTATACCAGTTGGACACCACTTTAAAAGTCATGTTTTTATCCCATGAAATCCAGGGGTTGGGAGCTCTGTAAGATACTTAGGGCCTTTCTTCACTTCCCCAGAATCCAGAATATCAAGGCAGATAATCCATATTATCTGTTTTGAACTGAATTATCTGAGTCTACACTGCCATATAATCCAGTTCAAAGCAGATAATCTGAATTTTATACAGCTGTGTAGAAGGGGCATCAGTATTACCATGGTATCTTCTTGGACCATTTCGCTAGAATGGGACAGCGAGGCAATGTCTTGGAGTGGTTCCAGTCCTTACTGGAGGGCCATACCCAGAAGGTGGTGCTGGGGGACTCCTGTTCGAATCCCCAGCTGTTGCCCTGTGGGGTTCCTCGGGGTTCTGTTTTGTCCCTCATGCTGTTTAATATAGACATGATACCTCTGGGAAAAGTCATCCAGGGTTTTAGAGTTCGTACCTATAAGCAGATGACACCCAGCTCCACGACTCCTTTCCAACAAACGCCAAGGAAGTTGTCCTGACCCTAAACCAGGGCCTGTCATCAGTAATGAACTGGATGAAGGCAAACAAATGAAGCTTAATCCAGAAAAGACAGAGATACCCCTGGTTAGTTGGAAGGCAGACTAGGGAATAGGGATCCAGCCTGTGCTGGATCAGGTCACCCCCCCCCCCGAAGACTTAGGTTAGCAGATTGGGGGTCTTGCTGGATTCAACTTTGGAACTCCCTTCCCAGGGAAGCCAGAATGACCCCCTCCTTTCAATGGCAGGCTAAAACCTTCTTATTCAAACAGGCTTGAAGGTGGGTGAGATCTGTTGTCGTTTTTAATTTTGAATATATTTAATGGATTTTAACTGAATGTTTTAATACTGTTTGTGTTTAATTCTGTTTCAATATTTGTATATTTGTATATTTAAAATTGGATACGAATGCTTTTATGTCAAGCCGCTTTGAGTCTCTTTTGGGGAGATAAAGCAGAGTATAAAGATAACAACAACAACAACAACACCAACCACAACCTCCTGCTAGAAAGCTCTGTTCCACTCCTAATTAACACAAAATCCTATGCGATTGAGGCATACATGATAGTTAGTGACACTGAACTGATATAAATGTGTAATGTGGGCACAGCATTAGCTTCCTTTCAGACTAAGAAGACTTCCAGTGCCAGACAGAGGCTTATATGAGCTTACTGAGGCTTATATAACTATACAAACAGTAGTATCCTCAATACTAGATGCATACACAAACACATGCTTGCACACATCCACAAAGAGTATATGTATTTGTGAGTCTCAATAATCCAAATATTGTAGCTATATTGTATTTAGCACTACAGTATTAAGCGGGGGAGGGGATTTTTGATCCAATCCCAAGGTAGATTTGAAATCCTGGCAAAATAAGGCAATACTTATTTATATTGTCTGAATTTTTACAACAAACAGATAGAAAATGCAATATAAGAAGTATCATACAAACTTAATACTTTTACAATAGAGAGAACTTTAATTTGAGGTCTGAACCCTGTGCCACTTTAAATTACTAACTAATGTTATAGGACTGAATTTGAACTAAGCTGGATACCAAATGGCCATCCCAGGTTTAACAGAACTCTTTAAGCTGCTAAAGCCATATTGTTTGCTTTTCTTACCTTTTGTCTCCTCACCCCCTCTAGTGCCCATATGATATTCTGGCAAACATTTAGTCTGTCAATAGTTTCAACAAGAATAATTTTTATTGATATTTTCCTGTTTTACTTGAGCTTTTACCTTTCTCAACCTTTGGTCTTCCATGTGTTTTGGACTTCAAATCCCAGAAATCCTAGCCAGTTTACCAACTGTTAGGAATTGTGGAAGCTGAAATCCAAACCACCAAAGGTTGAGAACCAATAGGTTGTGACTGCAGTTTGTTGCAATTATATTTGAAAATATTTTACAATGAGTAGCTGGTGGTAAGTCACCTCTAAGAAAGCAGACACAAAACTTTGTGATGTAAATGGACCACAAAGACATTTAATTAATTAGGAGTAAGTTCATTAAACTCAACAAGACTCACTTCTTAGTAGGCATGCATAAGGTTGTGCTATTAGCATGTAATGCATATGAATTCCAGAGTTTGAATAGGTTTAGATGGGCATATGTTATTTTTCCTTCCATTATCTCATATGTCCTGCTGAAGTTTCTTCAGAGTACACTTTTCTTAAAAGTATGTGTAGAGAAGCCATGTTTGTGGAGTTTGTTTTTAAAAAACAAAGCCTTTAGACCTGAAATGCATACTTGCCAATGTTTAAAGTTGTCAATCCTGCCCTTCAGATTTCATTTTGAAGTTCCAATTTGTATTTTCAATTTGCCTCAGAATTCTAGACTTCTTGGTATCTTTTGATATCACTTGGCATACCACATAAACGAAATCTCATAAGCAGAAACTGTCAAATGATGTCAGATGCCAAATACTTTTACATGCCAGCTGTCAAATACTGTCAAACACCATTGGATAACAACTGTGAAGTACAATATTAAATACTATTGCATGCCAGCTATTAAATTCTGTCAAATGCTAAACACTATTGCATGCCAACTTAGAAAAACTGTCAAACACCGTCTGTCAGATTTGAAAATTTGAAATCAAATCTTACTTAAATATGATATACTGAAATCAAATGAAATCAAATAAAATATATAGTTGTCGAGTGTTATCAACCTAGCAGTATATTCAAAGAAAAATTGGTAAATATCAACAAATGAAGATTGTAGTGTAAAATTCTGAGGTGTATGTTTGGAAACAACTTTATTTCAGACACACATAAAAAAACCAATTAAAATCAACAATATACACGAATCTTTTACCAGATTCATCAGACCCAAATTCATATTGACTTCAGATTTTCTCTGTAGAGTTGCACAGGAGAATTTCCAAATATTTCACATTAACTTTATTCAAAATGTAATCTTAAGACTTTGGTGTTTGAGATGTTTTATTCTAGTTGCTTGTTAATGTCTTATCTGTCATTAACTTCTTTTCTATTATATTTTGTGTGTGTGTGTGTGTGTGTATAAACTTTGGAAACCCAACCTCTGCTTTGGCCATTCTTTGCAGGATAATGAAGACATTCTTGACTTGGCCACAGTGGTCCATGCCTTAGTTACATATAGAATGGATTACTGCAATGCACTCCACATGGGGCTGCCTTTGAAGACGGCTCAGAAATTGTAATTGGTGCAAAGATTGGCAGCCAGGTTACTAACTGGGGCTAGCTATAGGGAGCGTACCATGCCCCTATTGAAGCAGCTCAACTGGCTACCAATAAGTTTCCGGTCCCAATTAAAGTACAAGTTATTACCTACAAAGCCCTACATGGTCCTGGTCCAGCCTATCTCCCCTTATGAACCGGTGCGGGCTCTAAGATCTGCTGAGGAGGCCCTCCTCTCAGTCCCACCTCTGTCTCAAGCACAGTTGGTGGGGACGAGGGAGAGGGCCTTCTCAGTAGTGTCCCCCCGGCTTTGGAACACCCTCCCCAGGGAACTTAGGCAAGCCCCCCATAAAGGAGGGTAGCCTAGAAGACCCAGTTAATAACAAATAGATGTCCCAAATAATAAAAGATAACGGCCACCGATTAGTGAAAATGCAGCCACCACTGTGTGGAGAGACACCTTTAGATTATAAAAGTGCTCAACAACCCAATAGCTCAGAGGAAGCCTTTTACTTTATTCGGTGTTAAAATGGTAGTGCAATTGTGCTGAGGGAGTCTATAGACGACAGAGGCTTTGATGTAAAAAGAACAATATCAAGTTTATTCAGGCACAAGCTTTGTGGTTACAAAAGATGTTTCACTTAGAGGTATTCTTATTAACAGTTACAATACTAGAATGAGATGAATCAAACTCTCTAAAGTATCACTAATTTTACTTAAATAATAATAATAATAATAATAATAATAATAATAATAATAAAAAACTTTATTTATATACCGCCCTATCTCCCGGATGGGACTCAGGGTGGTTTACAGTCATAAAAGTAACACAAACATTACATAACAACATAATACACATTATTAAACAAAGTAAAATAATACAATTATAACAATAAATCACACTTACATGACCAGATCAAGGGGACGGGAACCATAAACCCAATATATTAAAATGTATCATTTTAGGCTAGGGAAATCTTGTGCAATATATTCAGGCTCAGAAATCGGCGGTAGTCCAATGTAATTACTCAAAAACCTGCCGACACCACAAGGTCTTCAGTTCCTTACGGAAATTGGATAATGTAGGGGATTGCCTGATCTCTTTTGGCAGTGCATTCCAGAGCCGGGGGGCCACTGCCGAGAAGGCTCGTTCCCTCGTCCCCACCAGCCGCACTTGAGACGGTGGTGGGAGCACGAGAAGAGCCTCCCAGGAAGATCTCAAGGTCTGCACTGGCTCATAGGAGGAGATGCGATCACGGAGATAGGTAGGGCCTGAGCCGTATAGGGCTTTATAGGTCAAAACCTGCAGTTAAAACTTCTTCCTCTGCTCCTTTTAAAGTGTTACTTCAATGGATCTCTATGAGTCCAGCTGGGATTGGTTCCCAAAGTCTGAAACTTGGACTATCCAGTGACTTCAAACCACAGTCACCCCCGTGATATACTATCACAGATTCTCTGTGCCTTTCCAGGACACAGACTACATTAAATAAGTCACCAAACTTATTTAAAACCGACTCAAAATGAACAATTGAGTCTCCTTGATCCCATCAACCTGGAATCAATCTTCCCTGTGCCTCATCAGAGCACAGACTGAGGCTTCACTTTTAAAAACCTCTTCACTTCTCCTCCCCTTGGCAGATGGCTCCACCCACATCTTCATGGCAACTGCCTCAGAAGAGAGCCACTAAATGGCTGCGGCCATCTCACACCTACCTAACCAAACCACAAGCACATAGTTAAACACAACAAACATGAATACAAAACTCATACTTCATTACACCCCCACACTACAGCATTTTCAGAAAGAGTTAAAAATGTAGTTTTTCCAGCAGGCCTTTGATAACATTGAAAGAAGTAGCTAGACTGATTGCCAATAGCTTTAGCACTTTATTGTCTACATTTTGGTTAATATACAGCTGGGATGCTAAATTGATTGTATGGATTTTTTAAAATAATGGCTATAGCCACATTTTATTGATTATTTTATTTAAATTGAGTCTGCTTTTGTTAATTTTATATGTGTGGTTTTATGTAAATGTGTTATTGATTTAAAATGTTAATGTATTGCATTTTATGTGTTGTATGGCACCATCATGTGCTATTTTGCAAGCCGCCCCGAGTCCCTATCGAAGATGGTGGCAGGGTATAAATAAAGTTTTATTATTTATAATTAATCTTGTGCTGTGCAACTTTGCCATATAATGTTAAAACTGGTACTTTTGAACATTTTTTTTCGTGCTGCAATCTCCAATTCACAACCTTCTAATGCTTTAGGAGGTGGTCAATTTGGGCTACACTGAAAAAATTATTCATATTGGGAGGTTGTTTTCCTTTCTTACATGCTCTAATAAGCAGTTATGTCAGTTAACAATGTTGACATTTAAAATATCATAGGCATCTGGATTAGCATCTATTGAAATGAATTGGGCACTTGACACCTCAAAGCTATTGTTACGGACTCCCCACATACTCAGACAGATGGTCCTTTTTATTGGTTACACTGATTTCTGAGCTTAAAGGGCTTCATTCCACAGCCATAACAGCACGGGGTTTATTATATTTTAAAATGTAATGCGATACTTTGGAGAACATGTTGGAGGCCTCTTCGCAGCCTTACAGCTGAATCTTCATGCTCCTTATAGCTAGGAATCCTGGCATGGGAAATGATCGGCTAATCTGTCTTGGTCTAAGACCAATCATTTGTAATGTATCTGAAGAGTTCAAATGCTGGCTTTGACAGACCAGAAAAGAAAAGAAAAGAAAAGAAAAGAAAAGAAAGGGGTAAAAAAGAATATCTGGCTAAATTGCTAGTGAGAATCTTGTATAAGCCAAAGCTTTTCCTTCTGCAATGTCATTCTTCAAAATGAAAAGCAAAATGTATTGTTTTTCCAAAAAACATTCAGTCAAAATAAGCCCTTGGAAACAAGCTCCTGCAACAGCTGTAAAGACATATTCTTACCCTGTGAAGTAATTTAATATACAAGAGTGTCTAATATTCCAACCAGAAAAGTTGTTCCGTTTGCTAAAATATTTAAAGATAGCTTTGTTAAAATCTGTCAATTTCAAAAGGCATCTGAAAGTACTAATAGACATTCTCCAAGAGGAAATGAAGGAGCCTGTTATAATTTCTGTATAAAAGTTTTATTGTTATATGCACAAGTTATAATTAGTAACATGGTTTGGAGTTTAAACTATTGAATGTAAAAATATCTTAAGGCAATATTCAGTCAAGAATTACTCTGTGTTCCTAAAGCTAAAGCCAACACTATGACTAAAAAACAAATAACATTTTTTTTCATAATAGTTTTTGTTCTTCATATAAATAAGACTATGGTTCTAGGCATGTTTTCTTCAGTTTCACTGAAGCTGGATCTACACTGCCACATAATCCACATCACCTGCTTTGAACTGGATTACTTGAGTCTACACTGCCATATAATCCAGTTCAAAGCAGACAATCTGGATTTTATATGGCAGTGTAGAAGGGCCCTGAGTTTGAAGAAATGTACTAGGTGACCAAGCATAGGAATGATGCCTAAGTTAATTGTATCGTTAATTAGTCAGTGCCGATGATGATGGTGATGGTGATGATGATGGAGCACAGTTTATAAACATAAAGCCTTTTATACAAAACAAAAGGTTTTTTAATCAATAGAAAGATTGTTTGAGAAACTGGAATTGGTGGAGAAGTGGGTTTGGAACATCACAGAGACCAGTCTATAGGTGTTTTCCATGACTTGAACCACTATATTTAACCACAAGTTCATCTTAAAAACATAATAAATGTATGACTTACAAAGGAGTGAAAAAACCTCCATCATTCTCATACATATTTATTTACATTGTGTTTCAAGATACAACCACACACACACATGTATATATGTATGTGAGATATATATACATATATATATACATACATATATATATATATATATATATATATATATATATATATAAAGATCAGATTAATAAAAACTGATTTAAATAACTATTATCAATCACCTTAGGCTTCTAATGGTGCCTGATCTGATTTCAACAATATTCAGAGACCCTATTTCTAAGGAAACCTTTGCAGTTTCTGGCTCCTATAGCACGTTTTTCTACCAAGTGAGCATTTGAAGATCAATTATTTGTCTTGGCATTTTTTCCCTCTTTGATAAATAACAAGAGGGTTTCTACTTATATTTCTGTCCGCAGGGCTTTATCATTAAGATTAAATAACTGTACTCTCAAGCATGCCACTGAACAAACATCTTTTCAATTATGTGAGTAATGGATGCTTTAACAAAAGAACTATTGAAAAGTCTGAAAGCATGTTTCTTTCCTCTGCTCCCCTCCAACTGAAAATATTAAAATTAAAGGATCTAATGACAGAAGAATGCAGTTGTTTATTCTGTAAGGCACAATTGAAAATCTGTAGTTAAAATCTCTTTAGAACATTCTGTGTTTTAACAATATTATTCACAGCTTGTTTTGCAGTGCTATTGACAACATGAAGATCAGTAGTAAGAGATGCATTAACTGTGTTGTTTTTTAAGAAAAATAGGAATGACTTTTTAATGACTTCTTTCCAATGCTTAGGGCTACTTTATATTTGTTTGTTTTTTAACAAACGATTTCAAATATTTTACAGGCTGAGTATCCCTTATCCAGAATGCTTGGAACCAGAAATATTTTGGGGTTTGGATTTTGTTTCAGATTTTGGAATTTATGTTTTATTTATTTACAGTATTTATATTCCGCCCTTCTCACCCCAAAGGGGACTCAGGGCGGATTACAATGAACACATATATGGCAAACATTCAATGCCAACAGACAAACAACATTCAGTTTTAGACAGACACAGAGGCATTTTTTTAACATCTTTCCAGCTTCACGATTCCGGCCACAGGGGGAGCTGTTGCTTCACCGTCCATTGGTGGCTGTTCTTCCTCTTCTTTCCTTCGTGAGCAGTTTTATGGTGTTGTAGATTAGTTAAATTAGCCTCCCGCATAAAGCGTCCCTAAATTTTCCCTACTTGACAGATGTAACTGTCTTTCGGGGCTGCTAGGTCAACAGCAAGCCGGGGCTATTTTTTTTTTTGGGCTTCGAACTCGAACTCTCGGTCAGTAGTGATTTATAGCAGCTGGTTACTAGCCAGCTGCGCCACAGCCCGGCCCCGAATGTTTGTATTTGCATGGAAGTACATAATCAGTTTTCTTGAAGATGGGATCTACCTCTAAACAAAAACAATTATGTTTAATTATACATTATGTGCATATCTTGAAGTCAATTTACACAATATTTTAATAATGTTCTGCATGAAACTAAGTTTGTCTTTCTTTTCACTACAAACTCAGATTGATCGGGACTATCCAATTAATTATCAATTCAGCATTCCTAATACCTAAATGGTTTTAAATCCAGCTAACTATCAATTGCATATAGGCCTTCTTAGCTATTAGTATCATGAGGCCCCTTCTACACTGCCATATAATCCAGACTATCAAAGCAGATAATCCACATTATCTGCATAATCCACATTATCATTATCTACACTGCCATATCATCCAGTTCAAAGCAGATAATTTGAATTTTATATGGCCTGAGAGGTAGCTGCCACATTGCTCTACAAGCTATTGACCAAAAGAATAAGGAGCACTTTCTACAAGGAATTAGTTAGTATTGTTTGGGAACAAACAGAACCCTGGTTGATTTCTTGTCAGCAATGTTAGATTTGAACTTTGATTTTCTTGCACATGAGATGTGTATTTATATAGCTGCACTATAATGCAGAACTGTTTCGGAAAATTAAATTTGATGGTCTTTTTTGGGAGCAAGTGCCAAATGTCCGAGTAAGTTGGAAAAACTTTCTACAAAGACAATATTTGCTGGATAATGTTTAACTTCTACAGCTGCAGCTATATTAACAAAAGAAGATAGGACATCCTTCACTTTGCTTATACAACTGGTTGTAATACAACAAAAGTAAAGTGCTGAAACACTAGCCTACATATGTCCGTGCATATCCGCCCATATCCTATCTCAGGCATGATGTGTATAACATACAGGACATAATGTGCATACCTCTTTCTTCCGAATTGTCCTATACATATATGTATGCTCAAAGTACAATGACCTTACTGAGAAAACAGAGAGGTATGAGTTGAGTGTTACTTGGGCTACATCCATTAGATTAAACATATATAAATACCTCACACTTAAAGCTAGTGTGCATAGGTGGTGGACTGGAGCAGTATATCTATACATAACCCACTGCATTGAAGGTACATGAAAATAAAGTCACACTGATTTCAGTGGGAAGGGAAAGAATATGATTAATTCTCTCATTTGAAATTAATGGAACTTAAAATGCTTAACTTGGTTGAATGCCAAGGGGTTTGGAGTGCATTGGAAGAATTTAATATCACAACCATTCATATATTGTAATGAAAATAGGTCATAGGCATTCATGTATCTCTGTGAGTACCTATTTTTGATGTTATGGCACATGGCTGCAATGTGTGTTGATCTGATACAGGTTACAAGCTATAAATAGTAGGAACACTATTACTGGAGTGGAATGGCACTTCCCTTGAGCTCATGTAGTTCTGTGAAGATAATATGTCTTAATAGTGATTCACTTTTAGGTCAGTGGTTGGAACAAATATTAAGATTTGAAAAGAGGTCAAACTCTATTGGTATAATCATTGTGCATACCGAATGGGGAAATGTGGGACTTCTAGTCCAAAAAAGTAGACTTTATCCACTCTAGAATTGTTAGTTTCAACCATCCATCAGGGAGAACATTCATAGCTACCACCCCACCAACCAGAAAAAGACATCTCATGTGCAGACAAATTGCTTGTTCTCTCACTTACCCTAGAAGGCGTGATTCAGCATAGCTCACCGCACACTGCTATGCCAATGGAAATCATGGAGGAGAAGCTTCCTATCACAAGGGCAGGGCACTAATGAGCCTCAAATGAAATCAGTGTTGCTCACAAGAACATAGGAAGCTTCTCCTTATCTTACTGAGGACAATACTGCCCACCACTTGTCACCCTGATCCTTTGAACTACTAAGGATTGAAACCCAGAACTCTCTGCATGCCAAGCATGGGGCTCAAACATGCAGCTATGATTCCACCTTATATTCTTTCAATGTGTTCTTGATTTTTCTGTAAGTTTTCTGCATTTATACTTTGTTGAAAAGGCAAAGGGTGGAGCCATTGTTGAGTGATAAGTGCTCATTTCCTTTATGTGAGAATTAGGCCACAGTGAGGAGTTAAAAGATGGCATTGGCTTCTTGACTTCTGATTTCATTTCCTTCCATGCATTTTCCCCTAGAGTCATTCTTCTTACTCCTTTCATTTTTTTTTTACTATAAATAGATGTATTCTACCATTTCCTGTGAAACAAGAGTATGTCTTAAAAGACTAATTATTTGGCATAAGCATTAATAAGTGTATGAGAAACTGGTAGTTATCACTTCTAAAAAATGAGATACATTTTCCCATGGCATATAGAGGAAGAATGTTGGCTAATGAAGGATAAAGGGTTGTGTGTTTTCTCTCTCTCCTAATGCCTTTTATAAAATACTAATGATGAAGACATGTTTGACATGCTGTGAAATGCATTTTTGTAATGTGAAATTTCTGCCTTTTGTTGGAGATGAGACAAAGTCCCCAGAGGATTTTAGAATTTGTAAATATAAAGCTATATTCCTCCATGGTTCCATGCCCCCCTCCCTTCGTTTTTAAAAGGCTGGAGGAAAACCAGATTACTTACATTACTATAATAGATTTGATGACCTCTGACTCCAGCTGCAGAGAAGTACATTGAATTTTTCATTACATCAGAGGATGCGGAAAACCAAAGCATAGAAAAGCAAGCACTATTATTTCACTCAACGCATAAGCATACAAAATATTCCCCCACCCAAAGAATCCGGGGGGGGGGGGGAGGGATAGTTGCTATTACATGTAATATCTCTCTTTGTACTGCTTCCAGATTAATGCAGCAGTGATTAGTTCATCCAATTTGTGCTGAATTAAAAGTTTTCTCTTTTTTTGTAATTTGAAAAGAGATAATCTTGCTTTTCATAGTCGTTGGATTTAATCGGAAGCCCAGTTGACAGCAAATACTTCCCTCCTGTTTCTGTTCTAGAAAATGCTATTCTTGTATTATTCTGTGGAAGGGGAAGGGAAAAAAATACTCTGTACTGTTCAAGAATATGTTGCCTGCAGAAGGATTATCGTTTAATTCAGAACTGTTTATACATTCTCATTATGTTAATTACCCTATAAATAATGTATTTTGTTATTCTAAAGGTTTGAATTGTGCTTATAATAAAGGTGCCCCTCCTCAAAACTCCCAAGTTATTGGAGAGTAGATGCAGTGGTCCTCCTGCCCCTCTCTTACATTATGTCTATACCCATCCTCCTTGTCAGGATTCAGATTGGGATCACTGTGCAGACAGAGATCCTTCTTTGAAATGTTTTATATGTTTATATGTTTTAAATGCATTTTGCTGTTATATTTTATGTTGTATTCTGGGCTTGGTCCGCATATCAGCCGCCCCAAGTCCCTTCGGGGAGATGAGGCGGGATATAAGAATACAATTATTATTATTATTATTATTATTATTATTATTATTATTATTGACACAACGACATTGTATGACACAGCAAACAAGATAGATATGCTAGATTTGTATCACAAAATCACAAGTCAAACACTTCCCAAGTGTCTAGGACTGTGTGATGTATTTTCGGATGATGCGCGCAGATCCCAGTAGGGTGGCCTTTTACAGTTGGCAGATCGGAATTTTGTCAATGTCTATTGTTTCCAAATGCCGGCTGAGATCTTTTGGCATGGCACTCAGTGTGCCTATCACCACCGGGACGACCTGTACTGGTTTCTACCAGAGTCTTTGAAGTTCAATCTTGAGGTCCTGATAGCGGCTGAGTTTTTCCTGTTGTTTTTCGTCAATGCAACTGTCACCTGGAATGGCGACATCAATAATCCAAATGTTTTTCTTTTCCACATTTGTGATGTCTGGTGTGTTGTGTTCCAGAACTTTGTCAGTCTGGATTCGGAAGTCCCGAATTATTATTATTATTATTATTATTATTATTATTATTATTATTATTATTATTTGTAGACATTGTTTTTATGGCAGTGTAAAAACATCAGAGACGATGGTTGCACTCACATGAATGTGTCCTGTTCTCCATTCCCAAATTCTTCCTTCAGACACAATAGGTCCCTTCTCCCCACCTTTGCCTTCTTGGGGAGAGAGAAAAGTGAATTTTCACTTTTTGTAAATTTAAATGAAATGCCCCCATTTTAATCTACAGAGATGTAGATTTAAATCCTCTGCTGAGTGACAGCTATTTAACACACACACACACAAATCTCAGGCTCCTGATTTCAGGTGCATTACATTCAGGAGAGGTATTTTTAAAACAGAGTGTGACATTCATTCTTCCTGTCTTGAGCAATATTGACTTACACTTGGCTACATACACTGTGTGTGTCTGATGTTTTAATAGTACATTAACTGAATGTTCCATAAGCTTTATTACTCTTGTACTCTAACAGCTTTTAATAATCAAACGATAAGATCACGTCCTGTGGGTAATTGGGTTGTACCGTGACAAGGCATTTGAATGGCAGAGAAACCAATCCGCACTCGGTGAAAATTCGAGCAAATGCAAACCTGACTGTCGTGTTGCGATATTGTTCATGTTAGGCTTCGTTTTAATCCTCTAAGCTTCGTGGTGTTATATTCACATATGCTTTCCTTTGAACTTTCTTCTTTTAAAAAATAGCAATGACCTTGCCGTGGTAGAGAAATAGCACTGTGTTGGCATTTATGTAGAAGGGAGAGAAGCCACGGCACTGGAAGCTATCCTTGTGTTTTGATTAAATTTTTACCTTAGTCATGCCTCTCTCTGGATACAAGAAACATTTAATTCCCGATTTCCTGCTGTTGGCTTCAGGCCTTTGGCCAGTTGTGCAAAATGTATTTTGCGGCTGACCCTCTGCCAACTGCTGAGCTCAGTGAAAAATCAACTAAAATGTTTCCTAATTATCTGTGGAGCTAATGACTTTTAGGGGTGCATATGACCACAAACAATGCCAACGGAAAACGTTCCCCCCCCTTTTTTTTTTTAGTGGTCAGAACTGAAAATTGTCGTAAAAAGGTTTCTCAGGAAAGAATGGTAACGGTGATTAATCTTGTCAGTCCTGGCCTTGTTCCCTTTCCTGATTTTACCATGAGGGTAATCACACAGAATATTTTATTAAAAGGGCTAGTGGTGGTTTAGTATCGTCCTCTAATTTAAAGCCGCGAGTTTCTTTTGAAACATTTGCTGACTGAATATGTAGATTTCAGACAGGCTGCCTGTTCTCATGGCAACCAAACAAAGTCAAACAATCCTTTCTGCAGTGCTAACAATTATTGCCACAAAAATGTATTTTGGTTAAATCTGGTTCTTTAAATATTTAACACATGGCAGGAAAGAGATAAATATTGCCCTGGATGAAACCCAGCTCTCGCCTCCTCTCCTTAAAAGTCCCACGCAGAGGGAGATGTTTGAGGGCACCTAAAATATTTGCTGCTTGTAACCGATGAAATTTTGTACTTGTTGCAGATGAAATTGAGCAGCCTCAAGTATGAACAAGACTATATTCCTCCCCCTCCCTGCTTTATTCAGCCTTGTTATGCCTCTCCGTTATTACATAAACATTAACTGTAATGTTACAGTGGGAAGCAAGTATTTGGCAAACTCCATGTTATTTTGTTAAGCCTGCATGGAGAGAGAGAGAGAGAGGTTTTTTTTGGTTTTAGCAGCTGTAACATGTTTAAACTCAGTTTGTAATGGGATCTGAAGACCAATATTCCCCATGGGCATTGCTTAGCTTCATTACTGGATGGCTGCCAAACCCAGGGCTCGAAAGTATTATTCACGCCTCTCTGCGCATACCCATGTCAGAGCATGCTCAGTTAATGAATTTTGTTTCTAATATGGCATAAATTAGGTTTATACTTGAACATAATTTATGTTGTGTTTTATTAAAATGTGAAATGCTATCATCGTGAGCAAGCTAATCCCAGCTCTCTCTCGTAGCCAAACTGGTGTTCAAAATCTAAATCAAAACGGCATGCCTCTGAGCTAATTCGGGAATAACAACAAAAACAACAACAGATCTGTATCTGAACAAAAGGGTTTTGTATCTTGAGCTCATGGATTAAGCAACAATTAGGGCAGTCAGATAGTTGAACAGATTAAGGCTGTTCAAAAGGCAAAGTACATGTTCTTCACAGAGCCATTTGAAATATGTGTTTACCATATTAAAGTTCATATTTTTAAAATCCAGACTTGCATTTTTCTGCCCATGAGTCATCTATTAATCATGTTGTATGCATTAAAAACTTTAATCACTGACTTTGGAACTTAGATTGTAATGCAATCTATCCCACTTAATAACATTCATGATTCCACCTTCACCTTTTTGGATCAGGAGCCGCATTGTGGAAATAAAAGTAGTTGATTGAAGTACTGATTATTACTTTTATTTTTGCTATTTTTTTCCAAAGCACTTTTGTACACTTCAGAAGATAAAGTTCAATAATTAAAGTTATTTGATTAGGCACAAAGTTTCCTTTTAAAGTTATTTTCCTACAGAAAGAAGAAGAAAAATCCATGAAATGTCCCCTCCAAGAGTCTTCCTTAATTTCCCAGAAAGAAAAAAATCATTGTTGATAACATTTCTTATAATCTATTCCATTTGTTTGTGTGTGTGTGTGAAAACTTCTAGAACTGATCAATTATTTTGTTCTTTAGATTAATCCTGCCATATGAAAGATTTATTAAAGGAGAGGAAGATAAGCCACTGCCTCCTGTGAAACCTCGAAAGCAAGATAATGTCGCTCAGGAGGGGGAAAATAAGATAAAATTGTCTGGAACAAAACGCATCAAAAATGAAAACCAAAAAAGCAAGAAAGAAAAAGACAATGTGCAAAAAGCCCTGGGTGCATCTGAGGTTGGTTTCATCTTTCCTTTTCTTCTCCCCATTCTCTTTATCATTGATGTTTTGGATTATATAATGATGCTCTGATCACATACAGCCCAGAAACTGGTTTTTGAGCCAGGATTGGTCTAAAAACACTTTCCTTTTCCTTTCAGATCAAGTCCCCACGTTTCTTTTACTGATCTAAAAAGCTAGGTGTACAAAAAAGCTGAGAAAAGCTAGGTGTACAAAAAAGCTGATGTGTGTGTTGCCATTGTAAATGATATTGTCTAAACATCCTAAAGGCACCAGATCCTGCCTGAACTTGAAAGCTAAGCAGTATCAGCTCTGGTTAGTGTTTGGGTAGGAGACCACCATGAATACTACATTCTGTAGGCTGTATTTCAGAGGAAGAGACAAATCTAGAGAGGAATATTCTTTGCCTAAGAAAACTCTATGGGGTTGGCCTAATAGCGATCTGAAGAAGGTACATGTGCACACAAAAATGACACACTGAGAAAATGTCTATCCTTGCAAAACTTGAATGTTAATATACAAATACATGTTACGCTTTTGAAAAATGTGTTTGGGTGTATTCACACCATAGTAATATCAGTTTTAAAACACTTGAATAGTTCTGGACCCATTCTATAAAAACCTGGGGTGGATAGATTTACAAGAGATTTATGATGCTATATAATCCAGATTATCAAAGTAGATCATCCACATTATCTGATTTGAATTGTATTATATGAGTCTACACTGTTTTGTAATCCAGTTCTCAAGACCTTTTAGATGGCAATTTTGCCTTGTAGGAGCAGTACCATAAAGCTACTATATAGTATAATATTGAAACAGCTGAGGAAATGAGAGCATTGTCAAGCCATTGACTTGTAAAGTATGAGTTATGAGAAAGTACTGCTAGAACTGAAATGTGGGATGTAGCGGGTAGTTATGAATAAGGGACAATTGCATCAAAAAGTGTACTTTGGTAGGATCCATTCGAAAAGAGGACGCAGATGTAGAATATATATTCTACTTGGGTTTTGCAACTGATAATTTCAGGTTTCCCAACCATTTTTCATTTTTATTGTAAATCAAAACACAATTTGAAAATATGCAGTTCTTAATTAAAATATACATAAAAGGGGCATGCATATTGGTTTAAGTAACTGAAAGATTGCAATAGAAATTGCCAAAAGCAAGGGAATTCAAAGTTGAGACTTGCATTCCGTTCCTCCTTCATCTCTTTGTGCCTTGTTATTTATTGCAGGGGGTTGGATCAGCAAGTTATGTTACATACCATATGTGCTGCAATAGCTAAGCGTGGCATATCAAGCTAGCAATGGAGTGTCAGTCCAAACTTTGAACGTCTTTGCTTTTGTTGTTCTGTATCTCAAATTTCCTGCGTCTTAAAGTGCAGTTGTTTTTTTATGTGAGCCATAGGTCAAGTTCTTAGATGACAATAGAAAGTGCATAACATAGAATGCAATTATGTGAGCTTCCTATGAGAACATAGTAGTGCATTCCTTTTCTTCCCCCCCCCCCCCCCCCGACAGATTGTAATGGGAATCTTTTTTAATACTGAATTCTCACAAATTGATCAATAACTTTTCAATGCTTTCAATTGATCAATAACTTTTCAGTGCTTTCAAGCACATCTGAATCAATACTCCCATAGTCCTCTATCTATATCTTTATCAATCTTGTACAAATAGATGTTAAGTTTGCATTTTGCTTTTCAGTTTTGAAAATGAAATCCGCATGCCTAAAGGATAGTTTTGGTCAAATCTTAATTTTTCAAATGACATTATAAGATATGCGAGTGAACTGGGTGACTAGGGTTCCTACAAAAATTGACCCTATGTTTATATAGATGTATTAATATAGCTGCAGGTAGTTATGGAAAATGATCACATTATACACCAGATCCGTGCAGTTGCAGGGCCTGGTCAACCAAGAAGAGAGAAGAACTACATATTTTGAGCTAGAAAGGGTTCTATAAAAGAGAAGCATAATTCAAGAAAGGTTTTTTGTGCGCAACTACTAGGGCAATCAATGAGACCTAGCAAAGCTGGTTTTGGTAATACTGGATGTGATCAGGTCAGAAATACTAAAAGAGAAGGGAGTTCATGATGGATGTGAGTTTCTTTAAAGTGAGATATTGAGGGCACAATTTCAAACAGTTCTATTGAGAAAGGAAAAATGGTTAACTAAAGAAAACGGGATGGATGTCTAAAGAAATTTCAGTGACCTGCTGAAAGAGATTTGTGAGCTCAGAATATTATTTATTGTTTTTCCATGCCGTGATCTGTAGGGAGAAGTGGGATGATAATACAAATAACAACAACAACAACTTGTGGGGGCCATGTTTTATCTTGTTTTGTTTTTGTGATTCATTTGAAGCAGTGGTTCCCAACTTTTTTTAACCAGGGACCACTTGACCCGGGGCCACTCTCCAACATCAGTATCAAAATTGTTCAAGAATCAGTTTTTGGTCAACTTTAGATTCAGTTTGATTATTTGGGGTGCTGATTCATAAATTGCATTGGGTAGACCACATCAGCTGGTCAGCTCTGTGGGGCTGGTTAGCTCTGCGGAAAGGAGCAGTAATTAAATAAATAAATAAAGAGGAAGGAGGTTCTTGCGGCCCACTGTTGGGCCGCGGCACACTGGTTGGGAACCACTGAGATAAAGTCAAGACGCCTCACCAGCAACTCTGCTATATAGCCTATTATTCCTTGAGCACCTATTCAGCTGCCAGCACAGTACCATCATTGTAGTGACGTTTTCCAATAACAGTAACCCAAGGATCAAGTCATTGAAGACTAAGACCCCATCTATACTGACCATATAATGTAGTTTCAAACCAGTATTGAAGAACTAGTTTCGCTGTGCAAATCATTACATAGGAAATGCTGGAACCACTTGAGGTCTAGATGGTGATTACACAAACCACAGAACACCCGTTTCACATTAAGAACTTTATTTTGTGGGAGATCATTGTCTGGCTGCTGCAGTTTGAAGTCAGCTTCGAACTGCATTAAATGAACAGTGTAGATGGGGCCAAAGTGATCCTGTTGCAGGTTAATTTTACAAACCATGGAATTCCTTCCAGTTCTGATATTGTTCTCCCAAGGAAATACAAAATCAGTACCCACAGTTTCCCCACCTGCATGCAACAAAATATGTCCCGTCCCCCTCAGAAATTTTCTAGGTTCTCTAGGGGATTGTGGGGTTATGTCCACTATTTCTGTTTTCCACATAACAGAAGACCTACCCCTGTGGATAGAGCGGTCATACTATACAGTTGAATAAGAAGGTCAAAATTCTCATGACTATTTGCTAAGGCTGTCACCTGATTAAAGACATCGCTTTCACAATGCCTCTATTAGTCTTCACAAGGGCATGAATCAGCTAAAGACAAAGGGAAGTGTGTGTTTTTCTTAACACATTAATGTAGATCTATAGTAAACTGATTAACCAACTTATTGATCATTAACGTTTTAAAATGTGTAGCATGATTAGTAAGGAAAACAGTTTTAAACCAACTGTAGGTTTGCATGTGTTATTCCCAAATACTGGCTCAGCTAATTGGGATGGTGGGAAATGTAGTCTCATCTCTGGGGATGTAAAATTCAAGCAGTCTGATAAATAGATTTACCTCCATATTATCTAAGAGCACAAGACCCTTGTGAAAGTGAAAAGTCATAAATAAAAAATACTGCTTTTTTAAAAAAACGAAAGAAAACCTGAGACAGCATCTCTCTAGGAATCTCTAGTGGTTCTCAACCTGGGGTCCCCAGATGTCCTAACAGCTGGTAAACTGGCTGAGATTTCTGGCAGTTGTAGGCCAAAAACATCTGGGGACCCCAGGTTGAGAACCACTGCTCTAGTATGACTTTATTTTTAACATCTGCCAGGTTTATTTATTTATTTCGTGTCAAAAGCATTGCATAATAAATAAGTTTAAAAGTGATAAAATAAAGGAATCATAAACAGTTAAATAGTTTTGGACCAAAAGCGGGCAACAGCAATCTCATTGTCCGTAGCTTTAAACAACTCCTCCTCCATGCATGAGGCAGGGCATTGTGGGCAAGCATACATATGAGGAGTTGTTTGTTCAGTTCCACAGTCACACAAGGTGGAAGATTCCTCCAGGTAGTGCCATCTGCCAGGTGTTGACAATAGAGTGCACAGGAGGACTTAGAAATTCCTGGAGATAATATTTTAATAGAATTTGTGAATAATCCCATTTGCAAATGTCAAACCCACAAATGCGTAGGGCTACTAACATTGCAGCCCCGCAACTTGAATCCCATCCTATGCATTGAATTCCAACTTGGGAGGAAAGTGTGATATAAATTGAATAAAAAAAATAGAAGGTTGCCATTATGCCTGCTAAAATAACCGCACATCTCTCTTTATTATTAAGAGCGTGGGAAGAAAGTTTTTTTTTGGACAACAACTCCCAGAATCCCACACCAGCATAGCCACTTGACATTGAACTGTATTCATTTAATAGCTTACTGTTGTGCATATTTTCATATAATAATAATTACCATAGTTATTGAAAGGTGCATTTCTTCTGCAGTTTATGCATTGAAGGTATTATTTATTCTGTTATACTAGCTGGGGAGGTTTACACATTCTAGTTGAAAAGTAACTTTTTCAATCTGTGCTGGACTTTCTGCTCTTGTGAACATGGGGAACGTGCTTAGGTCAAATTGTCTCACAGAAGTATGCTCCCAATGGTATGATTTCTGCTTCCTGTATTTTAAGAAATATATATTCTAAATTGGTTTTTAAAGACTGAGCAACTTGTATTTTCCATTTAAACATTGAGAAGGAAAGCTGTTCTTGTAATGATTCTTCTGTTCACTCAAAAATGATTATGTGAACTGACGGTTAATTGGTTGCAGTTCTTTCTTTTTTTGCGCTACACTTGATTCTGTTTTGTTGTTATGACTTTGAGTATAAAATGAAATATTGTCATTCCTACCCCTTCTGTAACATATCTGAAGACTTCAATCATAATGGTTCCAAACAGGAAGAAAAGAGAAAGCAGGGCATCTAGTTATTAAATATGAGTTTTTCTTGGTCTGCTTTGCTCATCTGTCTGGTATTTTCCTGTAATTGTATAAGCTCTGGAGGCCAGCGATAGAATTTTTTGCAAAGAGGCTAATGATGGTATTTGGACTGCAAAAGACATATTTTAGTGTAAGTTTCTTTGTGGGGGGAAATATATGGAAGCAGTCACAATGAGTAACGGACACTTTAACTAATAGGAAATAGAAAAACCTAACACACGGGAAAATTTAAAAGCAGCTGCAAAGACATAAATCTTGTAGAAGATTGTGATTCATTGGCTGCCTTATATCCATCTCTCACACAACACCTTCTAATGCAGTGTTTAGATAATAACTTTCCTGATGCCTCCTCTAGAAAAAAGAAAGAAAGAAAAGAAAAGAAGAAAAGAGAAGAAAAGAAAAGAAGGAAGGAAGGAAGGTCTGGAGTGGGATGGAATAACAGCAATAATAGGAGAACTGAGGCAACATGGCTGCTTTATGACTGCTTTCTATTAAGAGCTGTGCCAAAGGAGAATAACAGTAATTTTGAAAAGGGATGTCAGTCAGCTGTATCACAGATGGAGCACTCTAGTGACCTCCCAGGTTACAGTTCATTTGTCTACATAATGGAATGAATAGCCAGAACTGAGTCCACAAGGTTTATTAATAAGGGAGCGTAAAGAAATCCAACCTCATTGGATAAAATTTAGGAAGACTATATCTGGAAGAGGACAGAAATGCTTTTGCTGCATGGTGACAACTTTATTTTAATCTCTAAATTAAGAGGCCTCTGCTGAACTGCAACACTGATTGTTCCAAACACATGAATGATGCTTCAACCATTGCCTCTCTCCTCTATCCCTCTGAAATAATTTTTAAATATTTTAATAGGGATTTTTAATTTTGTATGTATTGATTTTAGTACTGCCAGAAGATTACATGTAAAGAAAGGGGAAAAGACATCAAGTCAACAGCTTGCTTGTATTATATATAGAAAATATTTTATATATCTTTCTAGGTTGTGTTGTGAGCACAGGCATTTTCCCCTTCATTAAAATATGACCCCAACATAAATGCTGCCTTGTCAGCATATCATCAGAACCTCTTTCATGCATCCTGATAGTATATTTTCTTTAATGATGACATACTGTGGTATTAAATAAGTATATGTTTTTTTCTATTTCCAGAGTTTGTGACAGTACCTAAATTGGAATGTCACTGTTAAGACATTGAATTTCAACACTGTGCCTGGCATATTTGTTCCTAAGACACACTGCTATCTCCTTTTGTGATAGGGTAAAGGGAATTTGCTTGTTTGTTTGTCTTTCATGTTACAGAGTTGTCTCACAGTTGTTTGTTGATATGTTTTATTAGGTTCCGTCAGAACAAGAGAAGGATCAAGAATGCCCAGATCAGAAAAACCTATCTGAATTAACAGCAGCAGAAGAAATGAAGATGTCTGTAGAAAGGCTACAGATTTCCCCAACAGATGCAATTGGGACATCTTTGGAAATGGCTGATTTGAAGGAAATTGACTCCAGTTATGAGGAGGCCAAAGAGGAGATGCTATCTGAGGAGTCTTTTTCGAGCACTTCAGTGCTTGCAGAAGAGGACATCATATTGGACTCTACAGCCAGGAAACTCCCCAGTCCATCAGAAGATCAAGAAGAGCTAAATCAGGAACAACGAGCACCTTGTTTTGCTGACAATTTAGAAAGCGACACCCAAGAAACTCCATTTAGTAACTTCCCCACCATCCATCTACCACTGCCAAGTCAAAATGAGATGGAAGATGATAAACTTCCAGAGATGGCAGATTACATTGCCAACTGCACGGTTAAAGTAGACCAGCTAGGAAATGAAGACATACACAATGCACTGAAACAGAATCCCAAAGTCCTTGTAGTACAGAATTTTGACATGTTTGACAGAGTGAATTCAACAGAGAGAGAACCACCAGGTTCCCTCAGTGGTGATCCTAATTTTGGTTACACACCACTCCTCTACTCCAAAGGCAACCCGGGCATTATGTCACCGTTGGCAAAGAAGAAACTTCTGTCACAAGTCAGTGGGGCAAACCTCTCCTGCAGTTATCCTTATGGTTCACCCCCACCTTTAATCAGCAAGAAGAAACTGAGTGGCAAGGAAGATTTACTGTCAAACATGGCCCAAGCTTCTCATGCCCCTTTGATGGACAGTGCAGCAGTGAGCAGACCCTCTGTGATCCAACATGTACAGAGTTTTAAACCCAAGAATCTGGAGGAAAGGAAGTCTGCTAGTGAAACATACAGGCACGAATCACTACTAAAGAAAACAGATCCTGAATGTTGTGACTTTTCCAAGCAGCACCTGAGCACACTGGCTGAATCCTATGCACTCAAGTCAGAAATCCAGGACATGAAAGACAGAATGAATGAAAAAAGGGCCTTGCACCACTCCCATATGCCCAGCTTCTTGGCTGATTTTTACTCATCTCCTCACCTGCACAGCCTTTACAGGCACACTGAACACCATCTTAATAATGAACACACATCAAAATATCTCCCTCGTGACATGTATAGAGACACGGAAAACATTTCCATGTTCCCTCAGCACAGGCACCAAGACAAACGTAGCTTAGCCTATCACCCCCCTTTGCACCAACATGAGAAAAAGAGCCCCATGGAAGCCTCATCAGATGATCAGCCAACAGATTTGAGTCTTCCAAAAAATACCCACAAACAGACTGCGAAAGCTCTGGGATCCTCCCTTTTGCACGCTTCATTGGGACAACAGGAGAGCAAAAGCATATCCCAGTTCCAAGCCTTGAGCAGCCATCCTCTGAGCATAGACTGTAACCCCAAAGCCTGTCGGGTTTCTCCAATGACTGTATCCTCCAAGAAGCACGGCGAGCCACTTGTCAGGTCTGCGAAGCCACCAAATTTGAGGAGGATGGAAGGCATGGTCCATCCGATCCTAAGCCACAAATCCAATGCTCAAACCATTGGGTCAGCTCGGCCTCTGAAGCGTAGCATAGAGGATTTGGACAAAGCTGTTTCAGAGAAGAAGGTCCGAGCTGTCTCACCCCTCTGCGTACCAAAGGACACCCCCATGAAAGACAAGGGTCTTGAGCAAGAGGCTGAGGGCAGCAAGTCTGTACATGGCCTACCTCCCAGTGGGATGTTGGAAGGCCACAAATTCCCTCTTTCAAGCCCTATCTTTACTGGCTTGTACCCAGGGACTTTGTGCAGTGGCCTGAGCAGCCGCATTCAAGCTGGTTACTCTCACCCTCTGCATTACTTGAAAAATCAGACAGTGCTTTCACCGCTAATGCAGCCTTTGGCTCTCCATTCATTCATGGTGCAAAGACAGTTCCTTACATCCCCTGGAAATTCGCAGCAGCTTTACAGGCATTTAGCTGCAACAACACCTGTAGGAAATTCGTACGGTGACCTTTTGCACAGCAACATTTATCCTTTGGCTGCTATCAATCCTCAGGCTGCATTCCCGCCTTCTCAGCTATCTTCTGTACATCCAAGCACAAAACTGTAAATCCTTCCTTTCAAACACAACAAACAAACTACATTCCTTTAGCCTGTGATGTCTTGCGAGATTTAAAACAAAACCAACAAAAATATCAATATTTGTGTTAACTAGCGAGCGGTTTTGTCCCTCATTGTGGAATGCTTCAGTTTTGATTAAGACAAGACTGTGGTTTAGTTGGGCTTCGCTTTTCTCCTCTGACTCTCATGTCTGCTCCTTCTGTGGTGTTTTCCCATGCACAAGAAGGTTCAAAAGGATCTGTATCTTGCTCAAAATGAATGTGAGAGCAGACCAGGTGGTACATTCCTGATCTTGGAGAAAAATATTTTTTTTCTTTTTCTTTTTGTCCCTTCCCCTGTCCAAGAGTGTGGGCTTTGGAGCATTTCAATAAAAAAAAAGAGGCAGGTCTGATGACAGAGAAGGTAGGAAACACATACGATCTATGGGTGTTGTCTCTTCGGGTACCAATTGGGTTCCTGGCTTTTCAGAGTTCAAATCAATGCAATGTACAGTAAAATGTGTCAATATTCAACTTAACACTATCAGAACAGAAAAAGTAAACACTGTTAAACTAGATTGTACATATCTATTTCAAAAACAAAAGAAATGCCAGTGTCAACGTCACTTGTATAATTGATGTAGATTCTTGTTTCCAGCTATTCTTGTTACTCTGTTTTTGTTTGGTTTTTAAATTAAATAGTTTATTTTTACCTGCAGCTTTTTTTGGTAAAAAAAGCTCTGGCAATTGAGGGCTTTCAAAAATTGCATTTTCCCCATTTCCTTTTTCCTTGGCCTATATTTTAGAGCAACTTTTGGAGGGATGTCATTGTTTACAAAAAATATATACATTTTCAATGAACTTTCTCAATGTTGGAAGCATACTGTAGATCATACAATGGTGCAATTCGGTTCCAAGTGTAATTCCTTCTGCAGTGACCTGATCCTGAAAGGTGCTGAGCATTGCTTCACCCACCACATTGGTTTTCAAACAGTTTTACTGACTTCTGAGATTTTGCTTTCCTCATATCATGGTCTGTAAGTTTGTTAAGGACTGTATTTAACCTTATCTAGACTGTGAGATTGTCCTGCATACCAGAGGGGAAATATACTCAGGACTGCACTGGCAACAAGTTATTCAATAACATTTGAATCCAGAGGATCTTTCTTGTGGGCTTGAAACCATTTCAAGAATGTCAACCATTAGAATAAAAATTAGGGAGGGGGGCATAAAAGATGGCCTGAAATCTGTGCTTCTAAAGAAGGATCTGTGGGGGTTGGATGCTTTTCCTAAGAAAGAGATTGTAACCAAGAGCAAAATACGGAGTTTTAATTGTCTGAGCAAATTTGACTGTGTATTGTTTGTACTGCCTTCTTGAAGTCCAGCAAAGTGCCAAACATCCCACTGTGATCCAGCAAATTACTATACAACACATGCAGGCTACTATTAACATGAACAGCAGCTTAATCTACAAGCCAAAGCACTTGGCTCCTGACTTCTTGGTTCAGTTGGAAGCTGCAACTTTTACAGCAAAGCTTGGTCTAGGCATCTTGTCATTGACTCCGTGGAGTGTTCCTGCCGAAAGCCAGTCTCACTTCAAGAGTGATGTTTGGCTAATGCTCAGAATATTTCAGGACTCAGACAGTGGCAGGAAAGTTTGGAAAATAATTTTGTAAGGGCAAATTTCTTTTCAGTCGAGGAAAGGCTTTGATGGGCCAACAAATGCAGCTCCATCAATTGATTCTCTCCTGCACAAGCAGGGAGAAGTTTTGATAAAATATCTCTCCTTATTTTCCACTCATGTTATGGGCAAAGCATTGGTACTTTTGACACTCTGTTTGCCCTCATGTGAATAGCAAGGTAGCATTCTCCACTTAATACCCTCAATAGGCAACTAGTTTGCTCTTGTTTTGACTTGTTTGTGACCACCTGATGTTCAAAGGGAGGAAAGCCTGACAGCCTGCATCTCCTGCTGCTCATATGGATGGAGAAGGTGGTCGAGACAACCATTTGCTTTCAGCTTTTATGCAAACAAACAATAAATGGTCCATGCGAAAATTTATTTAACTACATTTTTGAATGCATTTTATAATGCAATGCACATTCCTAAATGTGATTTTTCTCAAATTATAAATGTTTTGTCACATGAAACAATTAAAAAAATAAGAAACCTCACACATTGCATCATGAAATGTGAAGATGCATGAATTCCAAAGAACCATTTTGTCCCAATTTGCACATTTATCTTAGAAGCATGGATCAAATCAGCTCATACTGGATTTTGAAAACAACAAATTCTGGTTCAAAATGCCTTTTTCATCCAGCTTTGAGTGGGTGGCTGGAGGCCTAATAAGGGGAAATAAACCCTCTCTTGCTGTTCACATGGGCAGAAAGGCAGAAGAGTATTGAGCAACTCTTGTCTTGTGATAAAATTTGTCTGTGTGAAAGTGTCAGAAGGTTATATTCTGAATCAGATGCAATGCTGAAGACCAGATTAAAACTCACCCCTACCCCCAACCCCTCAGTTTCAACATCAGTTTCACATTCTTCTTACATAATCCACCATCACAATGGCATTTCTCACTTAAAATGAGTTGGCTTTCAGATGCAACATCCCTGGTTCTGTTCAAATCATGGAAAGAATGCCAGTTTACACTGACTGGAATTAGTAGTATGAAACAATATGATCCATCCCAGTCTCTCCTTAAATTTTTTACTTCCCCAAAGGCAGTCAAATGTACATGGGCGACATTGCCTCTTTGGTGCCATTGCCATTAAGGAGCTGGCATAAGAAAAATATGATGCAAAGAGAGTTCTGTGGGCTTCTTTCTTCCCCAAAATAAAAACCCTACAGGCAGCAATGTTTGACAATCACAAGATTCCATGTTTAAAATGAAAATTTCATGGGAAACCAGTCAACCTACAAGGGTATGGATTTTTTTAGACACTTCTTGGCCATGGCTCTTGCAGACAGGCTGAACTTGGAAGCATTTTATAGTGTGTAAATTGGCCATGATCAGTACCAATCCTAGTTGCAATTCAAATTCAATGGATCATGGCAACTACAGGAAAACAAGTGGAAACTACTTAAAGAACACCGTGCATGCATGCCAGACATCCTATATTAACATTTCCTGTGATATGAAGCCAATTGCAATATCTAGTGTAACCTATTTAATATACAATGGTGAGAAAACCAGATTAATACGCATCTACTGTTAAGGATCAATGTTATCTTCAATTAAATGCTTTTATGTCCTTGTGATAAAATTATATGAACCGGTGATACATAAGCAGGCTAGTAGAATTTAGAATAGAAATGTGCCAATGCAATCTTTTCTTTTTCTTGCTGTGCTGCAAATATTGAAAAGAAGAAAGGAAAAAAAACAATCATAGTTTATCAAATGCCATAAAGAAGGCATTGTTAGTCAAATTGCACTAAATCTGACTAATATGATTATTGAGGGAGGGGAGGGAGGGGACTTGGGCAGGATTATACAGGCCTGCGATGAATATTTTCACAATCGCATGACTGGTATTGTAATCCAAGATCTCTCATTTGTTTGGGATACTCTGCATGTAGGATTGCCTGGTACCTCTTATAATAGGGGATGTTCCTTGTTTTAGAAGGATTGCCCCTTGCTTTGGAACAGCACAGGTTCATAAAAACCTCTTCTTCGCCCTCATCAAGTGATTTACTGCAAGCAAAGGCAGCCCCGGTTTGCTCAGAGTGGTTCAGCCGTGAGCTCCCACCCTTCTCTCCTCATTTCTATGGAAAGGATGGGGCTCTGCACAGTTCTTTTCCAAATCTCACCTTTCTTTTTTAAAAGGTGTATTGTCTTTGAATGTTTGATCTGGTAACCATAATCTGTTAAGTCTTAACCTCGTGTATGTCTTCTGCACATCTCCAATTTCAGCTGCATTGTATCATTTTTTTTCTGAAAAAGATCAAATTATTCTGAAATATCAGGATTAATTAATTTCTCCCTTCCTTTGTTCAGTAGAAGAATGGGTTTATTTTTAGAAAACCCAAGATACACTGTCCAAGATGAGGGCAACAGGGGCATAATCCATGAGCGTGTGGGGGATAATAATAATGCTTAAAGACCTTTTTAAAAAAATTCTATGAATTTTATTGAGTATTAAATTTTCCACTGGCAGATAACTACTTTCTGTGTCTTAAATGGGGCTTTGTTTGCTTTGTTTAAGTTCAAGGGGCCTTATTATTAAATGAAATTGCACAAGTTTTTCTTTGTGCAATCAAGCCATTGTTATTGGTCGGCTGGTAAAGGAAACAGTGAAATCTAATTGGCAACAGAGTAATAAATCTATTTACCAAGAGCCCGTTCCAGGAAATGTTGTAATTCCAACACACTCTGTTCAGGATTTATTAAAGATTCTGAAGGCTAGTGAGATTACAAAAGACAAAGAAAAACATGTTTCATATAAAGTCTTGATAGAAACTGTTCACTTTATTGGGATTTGGGGGGAGGGGGCAGAGTATTTCGGGTGAGGCCTTTTGCATCCGCTTCCTTCCTTTAATAATCAAAAGAAATAGAGGAGTTCACCATTGTAATCAATGCCCAAAATAAAGCAAATACTTTTTTCTAGCTTGTTGAATTGCCACATGTATCTCTAAGCAAGCATGCAGGGCACATATGTAACCGTGGCTTTTTGGACTCAGTTCAATGCAGTCTTTGGAGTAATGCATCAGTTGCCATTCCCATGATTTCTCTAACAACCCTCTGAGTAGTATGTACACTGGCCCTTCACATTTGCAAGCTTGATTAATTAATTTGATTAATATGTTTCCTTTAGGAATCTCTAGGGTCTTCAGGCATGACTGTGGTTAATGTCCGCCATAGAGTTGTGCTAGAGGACCTACAGACTCCTAGAGAGAACACTTCCGTAAGCCTTTGTAGATCGTCCAGCTTGATTCTATGATCAGCCTTCAGCAGAAGTTGTCCACAGACTCTTGTGTGGGTCTTGCAGTCCTAACCCCAGCAAATGTGGAGGGCTGAGCACACATCTTTGTGAACAAGAGAATGCCAGAATAGTTGGTTGTGTCTTTGCCCCACAGTTTACATTACCCAGAATATAGTGTGGTTGTGTGATCCTTCAGAGAGACATCTGCCCATGCCATCAGCAATAGTCTCCTGTGGAGTGTGGATGTCTCCTGGTTGGTATGTAAACAAATAATCCAGCCCAACTGTATCAGTAGACACAGAGGAAGCTACTTAGGGGCCCTTCCAGAATCTGAGACCCAGCATGGCAATTCTAGGAATTGAAGTCTCCCAAAACAACTCTCAAAGCTCCAGTATGGAAATTAC